>NC_088232.1:33498138-33798138 GCF_036934945.1 Oncorhynchus masou masou
CTTTCTCCCTGCTGTCCTCCTGGGCCCAGGTCCCTGGATCGGACCCAGTAGAGTCTGCTGGTGATGATAACCCCCACCTCTCCACCAGGCCACTCTGCCTCCAGGGCCTGCCCAGCGCAGGTCCACACGTCCCCATGGCAACAGTGGCAGGCCCATGTGAGTCCACACAATGTGAGTGGGCATGGAGCCAAGGGCTGCCAAATTGGGATGAAGGAGAAGCTTTTTGGGAAAACGGCTCTCAGGAATACTGAATCTTTTTTGTTACTTTGCTCTGTCCCAGGATACTGGTATGTTTTTGGCCCTCTTGACAAAATGTCACAGACACTGTTTTATGTGCCTGTGTGTTCAGTCCTCCTGGTCTTTGTTTGAAATATACTTTGACCATGAGACATGTGCAATGTCTTGGTGAGGTTCTCTCTGTCTGTTCCATGCTGCTCATGTTCTATCATCTCTCTTGAGGCTGGGAGGTTTGATTTGCTTTAGGTTAGTGTCAATTTCATAACTTTGATGCAGAGAGGACTATTTCTTAAAGTAACCCCTTGGGTAGAGTTGATCTAATGCATTCCGGAGCGTTCACTGTATATTTAAAGAAGCCTTGTCATAGTAATACTAAGCCTGTGCAAACACAAGTAGTTCAATGACTTTCACAGCTACCACCTAAAGTTGATTCCCTGCCCCCTCTAAGCCATTGGGAAGACAGTGTTTGGCTGGTGTTTACTGAAAGTGGATCTCTGCTGTTTGTCTTGTTGTTCTCTATCCCGACCGTCACAAGTGTTTAGCTTTCCTTGACTAGTGTTAGGAGCGGATGAGTATGTGTGACATGTGGTATATTTGCTGATAACAGGATTTACTCAAATTGCGAAATGCCAATTGAGGAAGGTTAATTGTGAGTGCAGCTGGTAGAATGGCTGTGTGCAATAATTATTAGTGTAAGATGCTTTATTATCTAGTTGTGCTAATTAGGCTGTTGCCTTTGGATCACCACTTCAATCACATGTCAAATTGCATTAAGTTCTCTTTGACATTCATTAATCACTATACTAAAATAATGCTGTTTTGAAGATGTCCTTAGCCTGTTTATTATTATTAAATGTATCTTTTTTTAAGTATTGATGCAGAACATATGAAGAACATTTGAGGATTTGTTCTTAGAAATTAATAAATGGATTATTACATTTTCTCTCATTTTGTTATTTAGTGAGGAGGACGTCACAAGTCAGTTTTTAGTATTCAGGTGCTTAAATATTTAGCAGCATTACTTCATATTTCTCATAGCTGATATTGTTTAAAAAAATAATCTGCAGAGACTGTATCCCACTCTCACACTGTATCCCACTCTCAGTCACGCCAATTAATCCACGGCTACCTAGTCAGACAAGTGGAGAGGTTGGTTTTTGTCCTGAGTGTCTCGATGTGCCCACCCATGAAGACGAGGCTGGCATGGCCCTGGCATATACTATTGGTGAGGCAGAGAGTGACAGGGAGAGAAAGCAAGAGATCAAGGCATGACTGCCAATGCATGTCATTGCCCTGCACTCTCATCAAATAGCCCCGTGCTGCTTATGTAGCTGCCCAGACACAAATTAATTTGGATGCCTGGAAAGGCTGCGATGCCCTGGACCCATCCCTGCTCCTTAGAGAAGAAAATACACCAGTGGAGAGACTCTTCCAAGGAAGGGGGCAGGGGGCGAGAGACGCCTTTTGATGGATTTCCGTGGAGGGTAATAGAGGAGTCTGGAATAAGATGGGAGGGTGGAGAGCACACGGTTGAATGTGCTTGTCCTGCTATGAAGACAAGATGGCTCAGCCACCACTGTGCCACCGGCCTTCTCATCCCCTCCTCCCTATATTTCCCTTCAGGACACCAGTGGAGAGGGGGTGAGGGGGACCTTGGCTGACATTTAATCTTCTCCTTGGCTCACCACAGAATCTTTCTACCCCAAATCTGTACCTGCTCATTCCTGGGCCTGTTTTACCGGGGCCTGTTTTACCGGGGCCTGCTTTACCGGGGCTCGCTTTACCGGGGCTGCTTTACCGGGGCTCGCTTTACCGGGGCTGCTCTACCGGGGCTGCTTTACCGGGGCTGCTCTACCGGGGCTGCTTTACCGGGGCTGCTCTACCGGGGCTGCTTTACCGGGGCTGCTCTACCGGGGCCGCTCTACCGGGGCTGCTTTACCGGGGCTGCTTTACCGGGGCTGCTCTACCGGGGCTGCTTTACCGGGGCTGCTCTACCGGGGCTGCTCTACCGGGGCTGCTTTACCGGGGCTGCTCTACCGGGGCTGCTTTACCAGGGCCTGCTTTACCGGGGGCCCTTGATCAGTGAGCTGATGGAGAATGGAGCTCGTCACACACTCCAAATGGGATGGGATTGCCAAGGATGTTAGCTACCAAACACCACCTCCATAATGAGACCCAGCAGCACTGTTTGGGATGAAGTTTACAGGTGGAGAAACAGGGGTTTCGTGGGTTGCAGTGGCTAAGACTACACCGCAAAATACTACATAGCTGGCAAAAAGGATGATTGGCAGGAGGAGGGAGGGAGGGAGAGGGAGGGAGGTGGTCTTGTTGTTGGCTGGTACGTCGTTAGCCTCCCAGGGCTCTGGGGAAAAGAGTCAGGCCACTGTGCGTGCTTAAACCTCGGCCCTCGTTTGTGGAGTTCCCGGGGAGCGCTGGACCCCTGCAGGAGGACAGAGTAACAAAACAGCAGCCTGCTGACAGGAGGGGTAGGGAGAGGGAGGGCTGGACATTGGAGTGGAGGAGTTGAATAAAAACACATGCTGGGTTCCCCCTAAGGCATGTAGAGGCCCCCATCACCCCCCAGGCCTAACCCCATGGAGCTCTGACTGCAGTTTTTACAGGTAGGCCAACCATTCATTTATACAGCACTTGATATCGTCAAGGTGCCTCTCCAGTCCTCTTCACCAGAGACAATTGCAACCAGCCTGAACCAGGTTGAACAGCAACCTAGACCCTCAAACTCTTCAGAAAGTCCTTCAGCTGTCTGCAACATGTTGACATGTACATGAGCATGTAGTGCCAGGCAGAGAGAGAGAGAGAGAGAGAGAGACAGAGAGACAGAGACAGAGACAGAGACAGAGAGAGAGAGAGAGGGAGAGAGACAGAGACAGAGACAGAGAGATAGAGAGACAGAGACAGAGACAGAGACAGAGAGAGAGAGAAGAGAGAGAGAGAGAGAGCGAGAGAGAGGGAGAGAGAGATAGAGAGAGACAGAGACAGAGACAGAGACAGAGACAGAGAGAGAGAGAAGAAAGAAAGAGAGAGACAGAGACAGAGAGACAGAGACAGAGAGCGAGAGAGAGTGAGAGAGAGAGAGATAGAGAGAGAGAGAGAGAGAGAGAGAGAGGGGGAGAGAGATAGAGAGAGACAGACAGAGACAGAGACAGAGACAGAGAGCAAGAGAGAGAGAGAGAGAGAGAGAGAGAGAAGAGAGAGAGAGAGAGAGAGAGAGCGACAGAGACAGAGAGCGACAGAGACAGAGACAGAGAGAGAGAGAGCAAGAGAGAGAGAGAGAGAGAGAGACAGAGACAGAGACAGAGACAGAGAGCAAGAGAGAGAGAGAGAGAGAGAGAGAGAGAGAGAGAGAGAGCTGTGACTGACCCAAAATTAAGGAAAGCTTTGACTATGTACAGACTCAGTGAGCATAGCCTTGCTATTGAGAAAGGCCGCCGTAGGCAGACATGGCTCTCAAGAGAAGACAGGCTATGTGCTCACTGCCCACAAAATGAAGTGGAAACTGAGCTGCACTTCCTAACCTCCTGCCCAATGTATGACCATATCAGAGAGACATATTTCCCTCAGATTACAGAGATCCACAAAGAATTCAAAAACAAATCCAATTTTGAAAAACTCCCATATCTACTGGGTGAAATTCCACAGTGTGCCATCACAGCAGCAAGATTTGTGACCTGTTGCCACGAGAAAAGGGCAACCAGTGAAGAACACACACCATTGTAAATACAACCCATATCTATGCTTATTTATTTTATCTTGTGTCCTTTACCATTTGTACATTGTTAAAACACTGTATATATATATAATATGACATTTGTAATGTCTTTATTGTTTTGAAACTTCTGTATGACGGATGTTTACTGTTAATTTTTATTGTTTATTTCACTTTATATATTCACTTTATATATTATCTACCTCACTTGCTTTGGCAATGTTAACACATGTTTCCCATGCCAATAAAGCCCTTGAATTGAAAATTGAGAGAGAGAGAGAGAGAGAGAGAGAGAGAGAGAGAGAGAGAGACAAAAAGAGGCAGACAAAAAAAAGTTGATAAGTCTTGCATGGTCTTGTGATCAAGCATCAGTGGTGAGAGTACAAACTTCTATCCCTCTTTTCACCATTTCTACCTCTCCTCCCCCACTCTCTCTCTCTCTACAGTAGAGCCCCCTTTTCTACTTCTTTATCCATTTTAATTAGAAGGCAAATTCTGCAGCCTGGAGAGACCTAATCCCCTACTGCCCAACAATGCACAGAGTGGCTTTGAACAGCCGACCTGCAACCCCCCCACCACCACCACAACTGAACCTGCTCGGGGGATGGGGTCCCATTCCCAGTAACAAGCACACATTGTAACAAGCACAATTCTGCGCCCCAAATACAAACACTACATACCATGCACAGAGGAACTACTTAAAAATCCATGTCTATTTTGGTTCCTTATCTTGCATCATTATAGGAACAAGGTTACACAGGTGACGCAAATGACTCAAACTGAAGAGGCACTGGGTCGGTCTACCCCTGTAGCGAGAGAATGAAATAGACAAAGAGAAAGAAAGAGAGGGAAAGAAAGAGAGAGAAAGAAAGTGAGCGAGAGAGAGCGTCTACTATGTTTCCTCTACTGATTTACATAATGTCCCTCGTTGTATACGTTGGAGCCCATTAGTTGTTGTGATTCTTGTGTTAGAGGGGTGGGGATTAGATTTAAAAACAAAGCTCTCTTGGAGGTATATCTGTATACAAATAATGGCCTGCCTTTTAGGAAATTAAGGACAAATTAACCATTTCCAAACATTAATTTAATGCCAAATCAAAGTAATCTTACATTATCAACATTACATCTTAATTGTCAGTGTGTTCCTCTATTTCCATGCCATTAAATAAATTGACCCCTCCTCGCTCCTCCACACCCACAGTGATCATTAACTGAGCAGAAATTGTAATGAAAATGTTGAAGCTGTCAGCGCCTGCATCGTTTTACTCCTCCTGTGTCATCCGTGGGAGAGAGGTCATCAGATAACCACAGAGATGAGTGAGAGAGAGAGAGAGAGTAATAGTGAGGGAGGGAGAGAGAGAGAAAGAGAGAGTAATAGTGAGGGAGGGAGAGAGAGAGAAAGAGAGAGAGAGGGTAATAGTGAGGGAGGGAGAGAGAGAAAGAGAGAGAGTAATAGTGAGGGAGGGAGAGAGAGAGAGAGAGAGGGAGGGAGAGAGAGAGAGAGAAAGAGAGAGTGAGAGAGCGTGATAGTGAGGGAGGGAGAGAGAGAGAAATAGAGTGAGAGAGAGTGATAGTGAGGGAGGGAGAGAGAAAGAGAGAGTGAGTGATAGTAAGGGAGGGAGAGAGAGAGAAAGAGAGAGTGAGAGAGAGTGACAGTGAGGGAGAGAGAGAGTGAGAGAGAGTGATAGTGAGGGAGGGAGAGAGAAAGAGAGAGTGAGAGTAAGGGAGGGAGAGAGAGAGAGAAAGAGAGAGTGAGAGAGAGTGACAGTGAGGGAGAGAGAGAGTGAGAGAGAGTGATAGTGAGGGTGGGAGAGAGAAAGAGAGTGAGTGATAGTAAGGGAGGGAGAGAGAGAGACAGTGAGAGAGAGTGATAGTGAGGGAGGGAGAGAGGGCGAAATAGAGAGAGAGAGAGAGTGATAGTGAGGGAGGGAGATAGAGAAAGAGAGAGAGAGAGAGTGATAGTGAGGGAGGGAGAGAGAGAAAGAGAGAGAGAGAGAGTGATAGTGAGGGAGAGACACAGAGATATAGAGGATGAAACTGTTTAATGGACTGATTGGGGCTCTTGATTTATAAGAGACTGTTAGATTTAGTGGGCTATTATCTGGGTCAGACATGGCAGCAGACTATACTCTGTGTCACTGTGTGTGAATACAGTGCCTCCAGTGGCCACAACACAAGGGACCAGTTCCTAAACACGACCAGAACCGATACTATCAGTGCTATGGTGGCAGTTGTTTATGGGCAAGTGCCTGCCTGCCCTATATTTCCAGTCAAGAAGGTATGTGCATTTGAGAAGCAGAAGCTAGACAGTTATGGTCTGTCAGCTGTTGTATGTGTGCTGCTTCTGCTTTGGATGAAATGAATAGCCATACTCATCTTTTGTTAGCTTGAGATAAAACCAGGAAGGAGAGAGAGGCATTGTGGGAGGAAAAAAAGGTGAGCAGAGTGAGACTGGGCTGAATAGATAGATAGATATGCACAGTGTACTATAGGCCAATGAATGAACACTGAAGTGGGTTTTAGTGGTGTTTTTCTAGTTAGCCCCTGCCGTAAGCTGGGGTCAACGTGCGATTTAACCTCCAATTCCTATTATAATGGTACAATTCTTATAGGAAAGCAGGTCTCACTGCTCCTCTGTCTGGAATAGTCAACTGCAGACATTCCACCTGCTTCCACCTGTCATATTTAAGTCACAGTGTTGGAAAAGTACAAAATTGTCATACTTGAGTGAAAGTAAACATACCTTAATAGAAAATGACTCAAGTAAAAGTGAAAGTCACCCAGTAAAATACTACTTGAGTAAAAATGTACAAGTATTTGGTTTTAAATATACTTAAGTATCAAAAGTAAATGTAATTTCAAAAATATACTTACGTATCAAAGTAAAAGTATAAATAATTTCAAATTCCTTATATTAAGCAAACCAGATGGCACAATTGTATATTTGTTTTTTGTTACAAATAGCCAGGGGCACACCAACACTCAAACATCATTTACAAACAAGCATTTGTGTTTAGCGAGTCCTCCAGATCAGAGTCAGTAGGGATGACCAGGGATGTTCTCTGGATAAGTGTGTGAATTTGACCATTTTCCTGTCCTGCTAAGCATTCAAAATGTAACGAGTGCTTTTGGCTGTCAGGAAAATGTAAGGAGTTAAATATATACATTATTTTCTTTAGGAATGTAGTGAAGTAAAAGTAAAAGTAGTCAAAAATATCAATAGTGAAGTACAGCTATCTCAAAAAGCAAACTAAGTAGTACTTTAAAGTGTTTTGAATTAATCAATCAAATGTATGTATAAGCCCTTTTTGCATCAGCAGATGTCACAAAGTGCTGTACAGAAACACAGTCTGAAACCCCAAACAGCAAGCAATCCAGATGTAGAAGCACGGTGGCTAGGAAAAACTCCCTAGAAAGGCAGGAACCTGGGAAGAAACCTACAGAGGAACCCAGTTCTGAGGGGTGGCCAGTCCTCTTCTGGCTGTGCCGGTTGAAGATTATTCTTCAAGATGTTCAAACGTTCATAGATGACAAGCAGGGTCCTTCAGAGGTCGAGACAGCAGGTGCGGTAGAGAGAGAGAGTCAAAAACAGCAGGTTCGAGACAAGGTAGCACGTCTGGTGAACAGGTCAGGGTTCCATAGCCGCAGGCAGAACAGTTGAAACTGGAGCAGCAGCAGGACCAGGTAGACTGGGGACAGCCAGGAGTCATCAGGCCAGGTAGTCCTGAGGCATGATCCTTGGGCTCAGATCCTGCGGGAGGGGGGAGAGGGAGAGAGAGAGAATTAGAGGGAGCATACTTAAATTTACACAGCACACCAGATAAGACAGGAGAAATATACCAGATAGTACAGACCCTAGCCCCCCGCACATAGACTGTTGCAGCATAGATACAGGAGACTGAGACGGGGGACGGAGGGGCACTGTGGCCCTGTCCGACAATACCCTCGGACAGGGCCAACCAGGCAGGATATAACCCCACCCACTTTTCCAAAGCACAGCCCCAACAACACCACTAGAGGGATATCAACAGACCACCAACTTACTACCCTGAGACAAGACCAAGTATAGCCCACGAAGATCTCCTCCACTGCATGAGCCCGAGGGGACAAAAAACTGGACAGAAAAATCACGTCTGTGACTCAACCCACTCAAGTGATGCACCCCTCCTACAGACAGCCTGGAAGAGCACATAAAATCCCAGTGGAGAGAGGGGAACCGGCCAGGCAGAGACAGCAAGGGCAGTTCGTTGCTCCAGTGCCTTGCCCTTCACCTTCACACCCCTGGGCCAGACTTCACTCAATCATAGGACCTACTGAAGAGATGAGTCTTGAGGTAGAGACAGAGTCTACATCTCTCACAGTGGTAGGCAGACCATTCCATTACAATGGAGCTCTATAGGGGAAAGCCCTGCCTCCAGCTGTTTGCTTAGAAATTCCAGGGACATTTAGGAGGCCTGCGTCTTGCGTACGTGTAGGTACGTACGGCAGGACCAAATCAGAGAGATTGGTAGGAGCAAGTCCATGTAATGCTTTGTAGGTTAGCAGTAAAACCTTGAAATCAGCCCTAGCCTTAACAGGAAGCCAGTGTAGAGAGGCTAGCACTGGAGTAATATGGTCACATTTTTTGGTTCTAGTCAAGATTAAGAACTTTACACCACTGGTAAGTCATTAGTGTCATGATATAGTGGTGATGATACAGTCATATTCTTAGTGGAACCGTGACATCATCACCCTGTCAATGGTACGTTGTGTTAGTTAAAAACTTGGCTTTGCCTCATTCTTGGTTAAAGAATAACCATGATTGCTACAGCTATGGATAAGCAACAGTCATTATAGATAGGCAACAGTCTCTCTCAATTCAATTCAATTCAATTCAAGGGGCTTTATTGGCATGGGAAAAAAATGTGTTAACATTGCCAAAGCAAGTGAGGTAGATAATATTCAAAAGTCAAATAAACAATTAAAATTAACAGTAAACATTACACAAACAGAAATTTCAAAACAATATAGACATTACAAATGTCATAGTATGTATATATACAGTGTTGTAACAATGTACAAATGGTTAAAGTACACAAGGAAAATAAATAAGCATAAATATGGGTTGTATTTACAATGGTGTTTGTTCTTCACTGGTTGTCCTTTTCTTGTGGCAACAGGTCACAAATCTTGCTGCTGTGATGGCACACTGTGGAATTTCACCCAGTAGATATGGGAGTTTATCTCTGCCTGTCTGCCTGTCTGTCTGTCTGTCTGTCTGTCTGTCTGTCTGTCTGTCTGTCTGTCTGTCTCTCTCTCTCTCTCTCTCTCTCTCTCACCCTCTGTCTGTCTGCCTGTCACCCTGTCTTTCTCTCTCTCTATCTCGCCCTCTGTTTGTCTGTCTCTCTGTCTTTCTCTTTCTCTCTGCCTCTCTTCCATCATCTCCTTCCTCTCTCTGGGAGACAATGTTGTCCTACAGGAATTCAAACAGAGTGGTATTGACATAATGAAAGATCTTTCAAAGGAAACACAGATTACATGAAATAACTTCATTTAACTCCCAAATTAATCATTGCATAGCTAATTAACATTGATAGAGATGCCCTGAGCAGGGATAGGGGTGCGTGGGGGGGATTGGAGATTGGATATGAGGAGGGGGCATCCATTTCCCTTCCAATTTACCAAAAGAGCTGAGCGGATCTTTTCTCGCCTCCTGTCTCAATTAGTTACTCACACTGTCACTCTGTCTGACACTTCCTGGTGCGTGTCACTGAAACAACATGGAGTGGGCTATCCGGATAAGCGTTCTACATCTCCGAGCATTGCGTTTTAGGGTGGGTCACACTCTTGCTGAGGGCCACCACATTCTCTTCCTACCCAAGGGCTCAATTTTCAGAAAGCTACTTACATATTATTCTAATCCCTACCCTGCTTATTTCCCAAGGCCAAAAAAAATCTAGTTACCATTTGGACAAGCCTTACAGAGCAACTTGATCAGGCATGAGTGTAAAAGACTTTGAAGTAGTCTTCATGGTCCACTGTAACTCTGTGTGTGGCGTAAGATGACAACAATGGCAGAGTCGAGGTGTGCTTGTCATAGCATTCAAGGCACTTGGCCATAGGTCATGGGTAACATGCTACACGACAGGCTACAGACACGCTGTTAAAATGCTGCTGATAGTCTATCGATGGTTTGTTGAGTATCTAGACGGACTATCGACTACCTTGTTGATGAGACATACTGTCGAGAAGCTACTGAAAGGCCACCGACACGCTGTTACAATGCTGCTGATAGTCTACAGAGAGTTTGCTGAACATCTGTAGATGGAATGCAGATCATTTCTCGTTGAAAGTCAACAGACAGGTTACTGACAGTCTGCAGATAGCCTGTACAGCATCTACAGATGGACTATCGAGATAAAGTGTGACCAAAATGTCAATAATTTATCCCAACTTATGAATAAAACATACACACTTAATTCACTATTACAGCACATCACAATAACATAATCAATGTGCTTGATTTAATATTCATGTATTTCTGTGAGCATATTCCCTTCTCTCTAGGGTGTGTGTGTGTTTAGGTGGTATTTCCTGTTGGCTGCTGCAGATGGGGGGGGGCAGGGGGTCATGGTGAGTACTGTGGGGAGTTGTGGGGACGATTGCCTCCGTGTGATGCTTTCTCTTGTTGTTTAAATGTTTTACAAACTTAATTGGCATTCCCGGAGGAGGTCCACCAGCTGTCTGCCTGATGGCATGGGTTCTAATTGCTGCGTGGCGAAGACGAGCTGCTGTGGAAGACTAGCGGAGTGGAGCAGGGCTGGGGCGCGCCGCACACTGCACATGGCCTGATCAACCCCGGGGTTGTTGGTTTTTCCCTCGTTTGTTCACAAGGAGACATTTCTTGTTCTTTACAGAGCGGAGCAGCTGCTATCTAACTAACATGGTGTGATGGGGTGTTGAGGCAGTGCAGAGTGAACATTCCTGTGTTGTACACAGATGGTCTGGGCCTGGGTTGGCACAGGTAAGTCTGGGGATTGAGACAGGTGGAGGAGCCACTGGCAGGTAACAGTGGGCTTGTCAAGCATAAAGGTAAGATGTGCACACATAGCAAGAGGCTGACATGAAGAAACTGGTTTTGCTGTCTTGGTATCTTCTCTTACTGGTCAGAATGTGATGTGTCTTAGAGCCACCACTCCCTTCCCTTCCTAGGACAAAGGTTAACATGACCGACTGACAGTTTGCCCTCAGTCCTCAGCTCGCCATCCTGAGGAATGTGTGGTCCTGCCTATGTGAGTACCAAGTACCATGCCTCTTCACATCTACATCCACCCCCTTTAAATCTCCTTATTTACATTTAGATTTCTTGTCACTTAGCAGACACTCTTTTCGAGAGCGACTTACAGGATCAATTAGGGTTAAGTGCCTTGCTCAAGTTCACATCGGCAGTTTTTTTCACCTCATCAGCTCGAGGATTCAAACCAGTAACCTTTCGGTTATTGGCCCAACATTTTTAACCGCTAGGCTACCTGCCATGTATGGCATTTTAGGTCGAAATACATTTTTACAAAGCCCCTTTAAGCTTTATTTTTACTAAAAGTGTAAGGGTCTTGTGTGTAGCTGGTGTAGAGAGTCAGGCGCAGGACAGCAGATATGAGTAATCAGCGTACTTAACTCAAAAAAGACAAATTTACAAAGTAACATCACGAGCCCACAAAGGCGGACCGAATTACAATAAACAATCACTCACAAACACAACATGGGGAACAGAGGGTTAAATAATAAACAAGTAATTGGTTGAGTGAAGCCAGGTGTGTAAGACAAAGACAGAACAAATGGAAGTGGATCGGAGGTGGCTAGAAAGCCGGTGACATCGACCGCTGAACGCCGCCCGAACAAGGACAGGGACCGACTTCGGCGGAAGTATAGTAGAATAAAGATCTTGGGGAATATTATACAGGTTTATGGGAGATTAGTGGGTCAGAAACAGATGGATGTAGTTATTTGGATTGATAACTGACACTTGACAGTTCATATACCCTTCGACTCTAAATTTGCTGATGCAAGTCACGGGGTTTATTGCATCACTTGTTTCAACCTTGTTGAAGAACTATTACACACCTGAAAAATAAATGCTCTCTGTCCCGAAAATATCATCTCTAATAGTTCAGTTGTTTAAAAGGTACTTTTCAGCCACCCAGGTGAGTGAGCAGTTCAAGCTTCAAGTTGCATTAGACGTATCTACAGGATACGGTATACAGTACACTGTCCAACGAAGTGCTTACCTGTAGCTGAAGCAGTGTGTCAATCACAGGGGACTGTGTGAGTGTGTGTGTTGTGTGTGAGTTTCAGATCTCCACACACACACACCGAGACCAATGCCTCGTACTCAGTCACGATTCTGTAGACTCCCCCCAACACCCCCAGTTGCGGGGAGGTGTGTCAGTGACCTGTGTGGAGGGGGGTCGGGGGGAGTGGGTGTGGAGCCTGCACCAGCCAGCGGGCTCAGTCTGTGGGACATGTTGACTCTTCGCATATTATCACCAATGCATGGAGCTGCATAGTCACTCAGGATAATCGGCCCACGGTGGTGGCACAGCAGCAGGAAATGTAAAAGTTAGCGGCTTTCAAAGGTAAACAGGGCTCATCTTTCTGTCAAGGTGGCGACAGCTGAGCAATTTATAAACATTAGCTGGTGAACATGGGGCACATATTAATCACTGGATCTCTAGGTCTCGGGTTTCAGACCTTAACCTGGGCCTAAACCCACCAGCTATCATACAAAGATGTGAATGCAAGATGATTGACTTGCTCCGTCTCACTCTAAAAACCTGGTAAAACAGATGTATTGCATGCATACCTCAATGCTGTTCATGAACACCTTAGAATTTACCCAAGAGGTATACCTGAGAATACCTGACCAGGATATGGTATGATACACATCACAGTCCCACTGTAGATGGGCTATACTCTGTAAAGATCTTGGCTTAACGGCCAAACAGGCCGGATGTCCAGGATGTAAAGGCTCAGCGGATCTAAAGCTTTAGTGAGGAGAGGAGAGCTGCATTCATGACACATGTGGAAGGGGCCTTGGTGAACATACGCTGGGGTCTTTACTGACATTCTGGAGGAGATTGGAGGGGACAATCAATTAGCCATGAAGCTGTGTGTCCCCAAGGGCCCTTGGGTAACCAGATTATTTAGAGGCTACGCACTCACCAACACAGTGATTGACTGGGATTGACGCCTTAGTCAACTGTCGCTAGGGGGTGTACACTCATTTTAGTTGTTAACGAAATTTGTTCATTAGAGACTGTTAGTAACTCATTATTATTCATTCATGCATTGTCATTACTCAAAGTGACAAGCTTTTAGAATGGGAGGGGGTGAGGGATACATGGAGTGGGAAACAAGGAGCAGTGTGGAGAAAGTGAACAATCAGAAGGTGTACAGTGTGTTGAACCCTATGGCACAGGGCAACACAGTGTAACACAGGGCAACACAGTGTAACACAGGGCAACACAGGGCAACACAGTGTAACACAGGGCAACACAGTGTAACACAGGGCAACACAGGGCAACACAGTGTAACACAGGGCAACACAGTGTAACACAGGGCAACACAGGGCAACACAGTGTAAGACAGGGCAACACAGGGCAATACAGTGCAACACAGGGCAACACAGTGTAACACAGGGCAACATAGGACAACACAGTGTAACACGGTGTAACACAGGGCAACACAAGGTAACACAGGGCAACACAGTGTAACACAGGGCAACACAGGGCAACACAGGAAATGACAGTGCAACACAGGAAACACAGTGCAACACAGGAAACCCAGTGCAACACAGGGCAACACAGGGCAACACAGAGAAACACAGGGCAACAGAGGAAAAGACAGTACAACACAGGAAACACAGGAAACACAGGGAAACACAGGGCAACATAGAGAAACACAGGAAAACATAGGGCAATACAGGGAAACACCTGTAAACACAGGAAACACAGTGCAACACAGGGAAACACAGGGCAACATAGAGAAACACAGGGCAACACAGGGCAATACAGGGAAACAGATGGAAACACAGGGCAACACAGGGAAACACAGAACAACATAGAGAAACACAGGGCAACACAGTGCAACACAGGGCAATACAGGGAAACACATGGAAACACAGGGCTACATAGAGAAACACAGGGCAACATAGAGAAACACAGGGCAACACAGGGAAACACAGGGCAACATAGAGAAACACAGAGCAAAATAGAGTTACACAGTGCAACACAGGGCAAGACAGGGCAATACAGGGTAACACAGGGCAACACAGGGCAACACAGGGCAACACAGGGCAACACAGGACAACACAAGGCAACATAGCAGTGATGGACAGCCTCTCCTCACTCTAATTGGCCTTATTATAGCCTAATTGATAAGTGTTGTGTGTAAGGCTGGGCGGGGGTAAAGGGTGGACCTCCCCCTGGCCAGTGCAGAGTTGAGAGGAGCATGCAGGGCCACTGCTGATTATTCAACATGTTTCTCTAATCCCGGGGCCTTTGGGTAGGAACCTGTGAAAGAGCCTGGTCTTTGTGCTAGGGGGGCTAATCGTGTTTTGAAAACGGCGATCGGGGCTAATCTTCTAGTCTGCCTCTAATGTGAAGCTGCTGTGATATCCTCTGCTGCGATAAATTAAGCCACTTATTAATCTAATTACGGTACATTCATCCTCACAAACTTTCATGTGACTTAGAAAGCCCCCTTCACCAACGCAACAACCCCCCCAGCAACCCACCACTCCCCCTCCAGCCCCCTGGCGGCTATCTCTCGCGGTTGACTCCCCTCTCTTCTCTCACCAGACCAGACCACATGGCCCCAGTCTTCCCAATTAGTAGCCCTGTGGATCCTGCCTCTAACAAGGCGCTATGCTCCAGCCAGCCTCTCCAGCCAGACAGGGGTCAGCACAGACTCCCTCATCTCAGACTCCACCTCTTCTATTCTCTGTGTATTCCTTTCATGATTTGGGTTACCTTAACTATGTGGAGTATGACTGTCTCATGCCTCTCCATTTTCTTTCATTTATTTTTTCTAGTTCTTCTACTCATTTTGTCAACTTTCATCTGGACATCTCTTCTTGCTCCTCAACTACTTCCTTTATTGTTCCTCCTCTGATCCATCGTCTGTTGCCTCTCTTCCTTTCTCTCACTGACTCTCCATCCCCTTACTCCACCCTTTTCTTCGCTCAGCCATTTTTTGGCCTTTTCCATCAAACCGTGCATGTTAAAGTCAGTGGGACTTTTCCCGAAGTGCCTCTCTCCATGTTTCCCCTGATCTCAGTCAGGGTGAAGGGGGCCTCTGGCTCTCCGTGGCCTCCCAGGGTCTGTGTGATGCCTTCACACTCTGCTGCACGTAGCATAGCGCTGCTCCCTCCCAGCCCCGGGCAAAGCTTGACTAGGCTGCTGGGGGGGAGGACATGGGGGGGGCATTGTGAGCAGGTGGGGGAGTGGGGAAGGTTGGTGTGGCAAAGTGAGATGACAGGTTCATTCCCTCCATGGACAGTGACCCTGAAGGGAGATGAAAGAGGTTCACGTCTGCACTTTAGCAGCTCAAACTGGGCTGCAATCATCCGTGAAGGCTCCCTGCTCCATCCTCCCACCACCCCTCAACCCTCTCCCCCTCTCCCCCCCTCCCTCTTTGATTTTAGGTGAGGTGGAGGGAGTAGTGTGGCAGCCTGCTCTGGCCTTTAGAACCTTCCCTTCTCACACTCCTCCTTCTTTTCCTTGTTGCCTCCCTCTAAAGGACAATACCAGTGGGTGATGGCAATAGCTCCCAATTCTCAGTTTGTAAGAAATTATTTCTCAACTAGCAAAACAATATTTTTAAGTCAACAATGTAGTTGCCTTCAAGTGTCTACATTTAATCTGCTTTGGGAGTGAATGTAGAGCAATACAGATGCATATTATTTTGACCTACAGCGTATGAATGTAGAGCAATACAGATGGATATTAATTTGACCTACAGGGTATGAATGTAGAGCAATACAGATGGATATTAATTTGACCTACAGGGTATGAATGTAGAGCAATACAGATGGAAATTCATTTGACCTACAGTGTATGAATGTAGAGCAATACATATGGATATTAATTTGACCTACAGGGTATAAATGTAGAGCAATACAGATGGATATTAATTTGACCTACAGGGTATGAATGTAGAGCAATACAGATGGATATTAATTTGACCTACAGTGTATGAATGTAGAGCACCACAAATGCATATTCATTTGACGTCCAGTGTATGAATGTAGAGTACTACAGATGGATATTAATTTGACCTCCAGTGTATGAATGTAGAGCAATACAGATGGATATTAATTTGACCTACAGGGTATGAATGTAGAGCACTACAGATGGATTTTAATTTGACCTAGTGTATGAATGTAGAGCAATACAGATGGATATTCATTTGACCTACAGGGTATGAATGTAGAGCAATACAGATGGATATTAATTTGACATCCAGTGTATGAATGTAGAGCAATACAGATGGATATTAATTTGACCTACAGTGTATGAATGTAGAGCACTACAGATGGATTTTAATTTGACCTAGTGTATGAATGTAGAGCAATACAGATGGATATTAATTTGATGTCCAGTGTACGTGTCACGTTCTGACCATCGTTCTTGTGTGCTTTCCTTGTTTTAGTGTTGGTCAGGACGTGAGCTGGGTGGGCATTCTGTTGTGTGTCTGGTTTGTCTATTTCTATGTTTGGCCTGATATGGTTCTCAATCAGAGGCAGGTGTTAGTCATTGTCTCTGATTGGGAACCATATTTAGGTAGCCTGTTTTGTGTTGGGTTTTGTGGGTGATTGTTCTGGTCTTTGTGTTTGTGGCACCAGATAGGACTGTTTTGGTTTTGTCACATTTGTTTTGTAGATTGTTGTATTTTCATCTTTATTAAAGATGTACAAAACTAACCACGCTGCATTTTGGTCCGCCACTCTTTCACCAGAAGAAAACCGTTACAATATGAATGCAGAGCAATACAGATAGATATTCATTTGACCTCCAGTGTATGAATGTAGAGCAATACAGATGGATATTAATTTGACCTACAGTGTATAAATGTAGAGCACTGCAGATGGATATTAATTTGACCTACAGTGTATGAATGTAGAGCACTACAGATGGATTTTAATTTGACCTAGTGTATGAATGTAGAGCAATACAGATGGATATTAATTTGACCTCCAGTGTATGAATGTAGAGCAATACAGATGGATATTAATTTGACCTCCAGTGTATGAATGTAGAGCACTACAGATGGATATTAATTTGACCTCCAGTGTATGAATGTAGAGCACTATAGATGGATATTAATTTGACCTCCAGGGCCTTCAGAAAGTATTCACATCTCGTGACCTTCCACATTGTTGTGTTACAGTCTGAATTTCAAAATGATTAAACTGAGATTGTGTGTCACTGGTATGCACACAATACCTCTATGTTAAAAAAAAAATCAGAATTGAATTACTAATTAAAAGCTGAAATGCCTTGAGTCGTATTCAACCCCTTTGTTGGGGCAAGCCTAAATAAGTTCAGGATTTTACATTTGCTTAACAAGTCACATAATACATTGCATAGACTGTGTGCGATAGTGTTTAATGTGATGTTTTTAATGAAAATAAGGACTGGGGAATGGCTAAGTACAGTCAAAATCCTAGAGGAAAACCTGGTTCAGTCTGCTTTCCACCAAACACTGGCAGATTAATTCACCTTTCAGCAGGACAATAACCTAAAACACATCACTGTCAGAGTCGTGTGTATAGGTGGCAGGGAAGTCAGGGGCAGGAGACTCAAACTGAGTGTAATGGAGTTATTTAATAAAAATGAACAAAACATACTCCAAACACTAAATGTAACAAATAACAAAAATGGGTACGAGGAACCGACGCGCACCGATACAAAAAGATACACAACACTGAAATACAAACGATCTCTGACAAAGACATGAGGGGAAACAGAGGGTTAAATACATAACAGGTAATGAATGGGATTGAAACCAGGTGTGTAGGAAGACAAGACAAAACCAATGGAAAATTAAAAATGGATCAATGATGGCTAGAAGACCGGTGACGTCGACTGCCGAGCACCGCCCGAACAAGGAGAGGCTTCGACTTTGGTAGAAGTCGTGACACTACCCCCTCTCTGACTCGCGGCCCTAGCCGCGCGTCGACACCGGCCTCGGGGACGACCCGGAGGGCGAGGTGCAGGGCGATCCGGATGGAGACG
Organism: Oncorhynchus masou masou; assembly: GCF_036934945.1. Classification (NCBI taxonomy): domain Eukaryota; kingdom Metazoa; phylum Chordata; class Actinopteri; order Salmoniformes; family Salmonidae; genus Oncorhynchus; species Oncorhynchus masou. The sequence continues at coordinate 33,516,376 of NC_088232.1, forward strand.
GGGAATTCTTGCAACATGGAAGGATCTAATACGTCCTCCACCAGAACCCAGCATCTCTCTTCCGGACCGTACCCCTCCCAGTCCACGAGGTACTGAAGGCCCCTCGCCCGACATCTCGAAATCAAGATGGATCGAACGGAGTACGCCGGGATCCCCTCGATATCCAGAGGGGGTGGAGGAACATCACGCACATCAGCCTCCTGGAGCGGGCTAGCCACCACCGGCCTGAGGAGAGACACATGGAACAAGGGGTTAATACGGTAATTAGTGGGTAGCTGTAACCTATAACATACCTCATTCACTCTCCTCAGGGCTTTAAACGGCCCCACAAACCGCGGACCCAACTTCCGGCAGGGCAGGCTTCGGGTCCAGAGCCAGACCCTGTCCCTTGGTGCGAACACCGGGGCCTCACTGCGGTGATGGTCTGCGCCAACTTTCTGACGCAGTATGGCGCGCTGAAGGTGGACGTGGGAGGCCTCCCAGGTTTCCGCCGCACACCGGAACCAATTGTCCACCGCAGGAGCCTCGGTTTGACTGATGCCAAGGAGCCAGAACCAGCTGATACTCTAATACACATTGAAAGGGAGAAAGGTTAGTGGAGGAGTGGCGTAGCGAGTTCTGGGCCATCTCTGCTCAGGGCACAAACTTTGCCCACTCCTCCGGGCCGGTCCTGGCAATAAGACCACAGAAACCTACCCACATCCTGGTTAACTCTCCCCACCTGCCCATTACTCTCGGGGTGAAAAAGTGAGGTAAGACTGTCCGAGACCCCCAGACGTTCCATGAACGCCTTCCAGACCCTTGATGTGAACTGGGGACCCCGATCAGACACTATATCCTCAGGCACCCCATAGTGCCGGAAAACGTGTGTAAACAGGGATTCCGCAGTTTGTAAGGCCGTAGGGAGACCGGGCAAGGGGAGGAGACGGCAGGACTTAGAAAAATGATCTACAACGACCAAGATCGTGGTGTTACCCTGTGAAGGTGGAAGAACAGTTAATAAAATCCACCGACAGGTGCGACCACGGCCGTTGTGGAATGGTTAAGGGTTGTAACTTACCTCTGGGCAGGTGTCTAGGAGCCTTGTACTGGGAGCAAACTGAGCAGGAGGAAACATAAATCCTCACGTCCTTAGCTAAAGTGGGCCACCAGTACCTCCCATCAAGACAGCGCATCGTCCGACCGATACCAGGATGACCAGAGGAGGGTGACGTGTGGGCCCAACAGATCAATCGGTCGCGGACAGCAGATGGAACGTACAGACGCCCAGCTGGACACTGAGGGGGAGAGGGCTCTGCACGTAATGCCCGCTCAATGTCGGCATCCAGTTCCCACACTACCGGCGCCTCCCTTCTGAATACACACCAGATTGTACGCACTCCTGAGATCCAGTTTAGTGAAGAAGCGCGCCCCGTGCATTGACTCAATCGCTGTAGTGATAAGACGTAGCGGGTAACTATATCTCACCGTAATTTTATTGAGACCTCGATAATCAATGCACGGGCGCAAATCGCCATCCTTCACAAAAAAGAAATGTGAGGAGACGGGTGAAATGGAGGGCTGACTGTACCCCTGACGCAGGGATTCGGAGACATATGTCTCCATAGCCACCGTCTCCGCTTGCGACAGGGGATACACGTGACTCCTGGAAAATGCAGCGTCTTCCAGGAGATCTATCGCACAATCCCCCCGTCGATGGGGTGGTAATTGAGTCGCCTTCTTTTTACAGAAGGCGAGAGCCAAATCGGCATATTCTAGGGGAATGCGCACGGTTGAGACCTGGTCTTGACTTTCCACCAACAGAAACCCCTAAACACCTATCTGAGCACTCTCGCAACCACCCCGTGAGAGCCCTCTGTGGCCAAGATACAGTGGGGCTGACAAGCTAACCAGGGTAGGCCTAGCACCACAGAATACGCAGGAGAATCAATAAGGAAAAGACTAATCTTCTCCTTGTGACCCCCCTGTGTTACCATACACAAAGGAGTATGTCGTGTGTATAGGTGGCAGGGAAGTCAGGCGCAGGAGAATCAAACTCAGTGTAATGGAGTTATTTAATAACGATAAACGAAACATACTCCAAACACTAAATGTAACAAATAACAAAAAATGGGTACGAGGACCCGCCGCGCACCAATACAAAGCGATATACAACACTGAAATACAAACAATCTCTGACAAAGACATGAGGGGAAACAGAGGGTTAAATAGATAACAGGTAATGAATGGGATTGAAACCAGGTGTGTAGGAAGACAAGACAAAACCAATGGAAAATGAAAATTGGATCAATGATAGCTAGAAGATCGGTGACGTCGACCGCCCAGCACCGCCCGAACAAGGAGAGGCTTCGACTTCGGAAGAAGTCGTGACAATTGCCAAATCTACACTGGAGTTGCTTACCAAGAGGCCGAGTTACAGTTTTTTTCTACTTGAAAATCTATGGCATGTTCTGAATATGGTTTTCTAGCAATGATCAACAACCAATTTGATAGAGCTTATTTTTAAAATTTTACCTTTATTTAACTGGGCAAGTCAGTTTAGAACAGATTCTTATTTTCAATGACGGCCTAGGAACAGTGAGTTAACTGCCTGTTCAGGGGCAGAACGACAGATTTGGGGATATGCTCGGGGATATGAACTTGCAACCTTTCGGTTACTAGTCCAATGCTCTTTATAGAAATTTGAAAAGAATAATGGGAAAATGTTGCACAATCCAGGTGTGGAAAGCTCTTTGAGACTTACCCAGTAAGACTCACAGCTGTAAATTCTACTGAAGGTGTTTCTACAAAGTATTGACCAAGGGATGTGAATACTTGTGTAAATGAGATATTTCTGTATTTAAATTTGCAAACATTTCTAAAAACATGTTTTCACTCTGTCGTTACGGGGTAGGAATTGTGTTTAGATGGGTGAGACGAATCCGTTTTGAATTCAGGCTCTATCACAAGAAAATGCGGAATAAGTCAGAATGCTTTCTGAAGGCACTGTATACTGTCACAGCAAAATAATCCTGCAGCAACAGGATTTCAAAATCCATTATTTGAAAGTCCATAATGCTGCTTGATTGCTAGTTAGGCTATTAGCTGGCCAAAAGTAGGCTACATGAAAAGTGCAACGCTATTCATATAACCGTGGGTTTTCGAGAATCTATGTACAGTATATCACAAAGCTCATCTGAATTTCCTGGATCAAATTGTGGAAAGGCAGCCACAGTGAAGAGTGACAGGCTCAGCAGTTTGACATACTGCCATGCTCCTCATCTCATCCTCACCACATGGAGATGGAGTAGAACAGTGAGACAACCTTCAGTGCTCCATTCTCAACGCACCTCAGCCTCCTCCAGAGGTACCGTCTCTGCTGCATTAAACCCTGCCTTCTCCCTCTCTCAAGTGACGATGCAGATGTGCTCGTCTCTCAAAGCTAACCCGGAAGAGCGAGACGATGGAGTGTCGTTTGTCACTGGAAACAAAGGGGTCTGTGTTGCTATCAAACTCCCATTAGATGTGGAGAATTGAGTGTGCTCTCTGCACCGCGCTCCAAACGGCAAGGTGATAACTCAGCGCAAAGGCAGGCCAGGACGCTAATTGCGTGCCGAATATTTATAGACCAGACAATTAGCTGTTGCCTTTTATATGCAAAATAACAACAGCAGCAGCGGCAACAGAGAGAGGGAGAAAGGAAGAGAGAGAGAGAGAGGATGAGAGAGAGGGAGAGAGAGAAAGAGGATGAGAGAGGGAGAGAGGATGAGAGAGAGAGAGGGAAAGTAATTAAGATGCTCAGAACAGGACAGGGACGTGCTGTCTGTTGTGCTGTGATTTGTTACTAACAAACACAATAATTAGCCTGTTATTGTGGGATAATGAAGTTGGCTGTGTCCTTTCCTGTCTGCCAAGTGGCATCCAAAGCAATGCAAGGACGTCCTCCCACCACCGCTGCTGCTGACATGGCTGTGATGACACGTGGGTGTTCAGAGGGTGTGGCTCCTGAGATAGGTGGCCAACACCACAACACATGATAATGGATGCAGAAAGCACAACACACACTGCATAACATCCATATAACCAGAAAATAACCTTCACCTACAGAAAATAAATAGGATCTGTGTGTATGCTGTTTAGGGAGGTGTGTGTGTGTGTGTGTGTGTGTGTGTGTGTGTGTGTGTGTGTGTGTGTGCCTGACCACAGGTTGACTGAATCAACAGCATTTTCTGACTGTCTGTCTAGCAGGATGAAAACCTCTCTTCATCTTCCTGCCTTAGTATTAAAACTGGCAATCTGCAATTTAACTTCATATTCATTATATTATTTCAAATCCAAACTGCTGGAGTACAGGGGGGGGGCACTCATAATAATGTCTGGAATGGAGTGGGATCAACCACATGGAAACCACATTTGATACCACTCCATTAACTCAATTCCAGCCATTACTATGAGCCTTCCTCCCCTCAGCAGCTTCCCCTGCTGTACATAGTTGAATAAATGAGATGGTATCATTATTAGTTTGTTTGTAGATGCCTATTACGTTGCAGTGGACTGACAACATTCCCTATTGGCTCCTACAAGGATTGGCTTTACATGTGGTTCATCTGGATGGGGTTAGAGGTTGTAACAGTTTGGTTTTGTTCATCAAGGTAAAAGGTGTGTGTGTAAAGAAAGTCATGCTGCTTGCTTAGCTCATACCGCTTCCCCCTGATCAGCTCATACCGCTTCTCCCTGATCAGCTCATACCGCTTCCCCCTGATCAGCTCATACCGCTTCCCCCTGATCAGCTCATACTGCTTCCCCCTGATCAGCTCATACCGCTTCCCCCTGATCTGCTCATACCGCTTCCCCCTGATCAGCTAATACCGCTTCCCCCTGATCAGCTCATACTGCTTCCCCCTGATCAGCTCATACCGACACTCAAACCCAGGACCTCTGCCTCGGAAATATACGTGACTGCCCTCCTGAAGCAATCCAACCCATTACCACTGAAAAAGGCATTGAAAAAGGCATTCAATGGGACAAGGGGAGACACTTCAAGCTCCCCATCTACTACCCATGCACAGTTTGACCATGTTAACTCACTGTCAAACAGGTGACAGTCACCTAACCCTCTGTCATGAAACGTACCATGTTAACTCACTGTCAAACAGGTGACAGTCACTCAACCTGGTGTCATGAAACGTACCATGTTAACTCACTGTCAAACAGGTGACAGTCACCTAACCCTCTGTCATGAAACGTACCATGTTAACTCACTGTCAAACAGGTGACAGTCACCTAACCCTCTGTGATGAAACGTACCATGTTAACTCACTTTCGGACAGGTGACAATCACTCAACCTGCTGTCATGAAACGTACCATGTTAACTCACTGTCAAACAGGTGACAGTCACCTAATCCTCTGTCATGAAACGTACCATGTTAACTCACTGTCGGACAGGTGACAGTCACCTAACCCTCTGTCATGAAACGTACCATGTTAACTCACTGTCGGACAGGTGACAGTCACCTAACCCTCTGTCATGAAACGTACCATGTTAACTCACTGTCAAACAAGTGACAGTCACTCAACCTGCTGTCATGAAACGTACCATGTTAACTCACTGTCGGAAAGGTGACAGTCACCTAACCCTCTGTCATGAAACGTACCATGTTAACTCACTGTCGGACAGGTGACAGTCACCTAACTCTCTGTCATGAAACGTACCATGTTAACTCACTGTCAAACAGGTGACAGTCACCTAACCCTCTGTCATGAAACGTACCATGTTAACTCACTGTCAGACAGGTGACAGTCACCTAACCCTCTGTCATGAAATGTACCATGTTAACTCACTGTCGGACAGGTGACAGTCACCTAACCCTCTGTCATGAAACGTACCATGTTAACTCACTGTCAAACAGGTGACAGTCACTCAACCTGCTGTCATGAAACGTACCATGTTAACTCACTGTCAGACAGGTGACAGTCACCTAACCCTCTGTCATGAAACGTACCATGTTAACTCACTGTCGGAAAGGTGACAGTCACCTAACCATCTGTCATGAAACGTACCATGTTAACTCACTGTCAAACAGGTGACAGTCACCTAACCCTCTGTCATGAAACGTACCATATTAACTCACTGTCAAACAGGTGACAATCACCTAACCCTCTGTCATGAAACGTACCATGTTAACTCACTTTCAAACAGGTGACAGTCACCTAACCCTCTGTCATGAAACGTACCATGTTAACTCACTGTCAAACAGGCGACAATCACTCAACCTGCTGTCATGAAAAGTACCATGAGTCATGAGGGCAGAGTGGTGATGGAGAGGAGAGTGGCACCTCCAGTACCTTCCAAGTGGGCTGGCTGTTGGCTGGGGGTTAAAGGTCTTAGCTGTACATACTCATTATTATTGCAAAATTGAGATGTTAAAAGGTTCTACCTACAGTCAGTTACAACACAATTCAAATATTAAGTAAACATGTTGTGCCAGTGGTTATTGTATCTGTTTGGCTGACAGTTTTTAAGGAAGAATGTACTTACTACTACTGTGATATGTGGTTGTCCCACCTAGCTATCTTAAGATGAATGCACAAACTGTAAGTCGCTCTGAATAAGAGTGTCTGCTAAATCACACACACACACACACACACACACACACACACACACACACACACACACACACACACACACACACACACACACACACACACACACACACACACACACACACACACACACACTACGTGGATGCCCCCTGCTATGGTTTGTCACATGACATCCAACGCCCAAAGTCATATTTATTATTGGGTATCCTCCCTCCCTCCCTCCCTCCCTCCCTCCCTCCCTCCCTCCCTCCCTCCCTCCCTCCCTCCCTCCCTCCCTCCCTCCCTCCCTCCCTCCCTCCCTCCCTCCCCCTCCCTCCCTCCCTCCCTCCCTCCCTCCCTCCCTCCCTCCCTTTCCTTCCCTTCCCTCTCCATCTTCCTCTCCCCCTTTCTCTTCCTCTGTCTATTTCTATCTCTCTCTCTCCCTCTCCTCCTTTCTCTTCCTCTGTCTATTTCTATCTGTCTCTCTCCCTCCCTCAGTCTCTCAGTCTCTCCCTCTCTCTGTCACACTCTCACCCTCTAATCTCTGCAGGTATTTCTCCCCGGCTGCTGTTATTAGAATGCAGTGAATGCTCTCTATTGATGCATGTCAGAGCCTCATTCTTTCATCTCCAACATTTAATTTACCGTCCTGTTGTGCCACTAATCCCGTGTCGTGCCATTTCCTCCGCTCCTCAGATTGCTCTCTCAAAGCCCCCTCTCCGCCAGATAAAGAGAAAGGTAATCGCCATTGTCTGCCACAGATACACCACCGCCCGCCCCCCCCTCCCCTCAGCCCAAATTAAAGGGCCGTCCTGCCCTCGCGCCCCCTTAATCACTGGTCTCGTCTCTCTGTGCGCGTAGACCCCAGGGCTGCTGCACTTTCATCCACAAATAGGCTTTCTCCAAGAACCACCCAGGGCTGGCATCCGACGAGGTGATCCCCATACACTCCAGCGCTCTGCTCTGTCTTTCTCTGTCATGTTCACTTTTACCCTCTCTCTCTCGTTCCTCAGAGAGTCCCTCATGAGCAGGCATGAAGAGTGCTCTATGTTCACTTCTAGCGCGGGCCGATATTGAAACCCCACCCAGCCATGGAGGTCTATTGTACAGAGCCTATTGAGATACTTGCATGTGCAGTAGCATCCCTAATTTTTCATCCACTGTTGTAATTTCTATTGCTGGTGAATTCCATTTTTATAAATTATACTTCAACTATGTCATTTTATGAGGTGGCAAATCATTTTTCCTTTTTGTTTGTGACATAATAACATACGTTTACGTCCAGGCACAGGCTGAAATGACATTTTTGCATCTAACTGTCAAGTTTGAGATGTGTTGGTATTTTGGTCCATTAATATGAGTATTTTCTAAAAAGTAAACATAAAAATGTAAAAAAATTCATGAAAATGTACATTTTAGTTTGTTTATCCTACCACCGTCATCAACATTTGTGTGAATTTAAACCATTTTAAAATGGACCTACTGTACATCAATCATTTCTAAACTCACTACTTTGAATTACATAAAATTTCAAAGCCCATTTCATAGAGAATGTTACTGGATTACATTTGGTAACTTACTTTGAAGAAATGGTGATTGGGACCTTTGGTGTTTGTTAGTCTTAATTCAGTGTACTTATCTTTATCTGCCTTTTCACAGTTGACTGTGCCTTTAAACAGCTTGGAAAATTCCAGAAAATTATGTCATGGCTTTAGAAGCTTCTGTTAGGCTAATTGACATCATTTGAGTCAATTGGAGGTGTACCTGTGGATGTATTTCAAGGCCTACCTTCAAACTCAGTGCCTCTTTGCTTGACATCATGGGAAAATCTAAGACCACAAGTCTGGTTCATCCTTGGGAGCAATTTCCAAATGGCTAAAGTGTACCACATTCATCTGTACAAACAATAGTACACAAGTATAAACACCATGGGACCACGCAGCCGTCATACCACTCAGGAAGGAGACGCGTTCTGTCTCCTAGTGATGAATGTACTTTGGTGTGAAAAGTGCAAATCAATCCCAGAACAACAGCAAAGGACCTTGTCAAGATGCTAGAGGAAACAGGTACAAAAGTATCTATATCCACAGTAAAACAAGTCCTATATAGACATAACCTGAAAGGCCGCTCAGCAAGGAAGAAGCCACTGCTCCAAAACCGCCATAAAAAAGCCAGACTACGGTTTGAAACTGCACATGGGGAAAAATATCGTACTTTTTGGAGAAATGTTCTCTGGTCTGATGAAACAAAAACACAACTGTTTGGCCAAAATGACAATCGTTATGTTTGGAGGAAAAAGGGGGAGGCTTGCAAGCCAAAGAACACCATCCCAACTGTGAAGCACGGGGGTGGCAGCATCATGTTGTGGGGGTGGTTTGCTGCAGGAGGGTTGGTGCACTTCAAAAAATAGATGGCTTCATGAGGTTGGAAAATTATATGGCTATATTGAAGCAACATCTCAAGACAGTAGTCAGGAAGTTAATGCTTGGTCGCAAATGGGTCTTCCAAATGGACAATGACCCCAAGCATACTTCCAAAGTTGTGGAAAAATGGCTTAAGGACAACAAAGTCAAGGTATTGGAGTGGCCATCACAAAGCCCTGACCTCAACCCTATATAAAAATTTGTGGGCAGAACTGAAAAAGCATGTGCGAGCAAGGAGGCCTACAAACCTAACTCAGTTACACCAGCTCTGTCAGGAGGAATGGGCCAAAATTTACCCAACTTATTGTGGGAAGCGTGTGGAAGGCTAGCCAAAACGTTTGACCCAAGTTAAACAATTTGAAAGCAATGCTACAAAATACTAATTGAGTGTATGTAAACTTCTGACCCACTGGGAATGTGATGAAAGAAATAAAAGCTGAAATAAATAATTCTCTCTACTATTATTCTGACATTTCACATTCTTAAAATAAAGTGGTGATCCTAACTGACCTAAGACAGGGAATTTTTACTCGGCTAAGGTGTATGTAAACTTCCGACTTCAACTGTACGTCATTAGTATTTTACAGATAGAAAGATGAAACAAGTATTTATCCGTAATCTGCTCTGGACAGGTCCGGTCCTGGAGGGTCTTAACAAACTGAAACAAAAACATTTAGGCTGACTTCATCCAGTGTCCAGAAAAATGAATATGTGTGGTTTACAAATATGTGCATATTTAATGAGATATAGCCTAATTTGCCTATTTTAATACAATATTTTTTTATATTTGTGTCTACATTCAACTGGTTGATTGTGATATGATTAGGAGAAAAACAAATCCTTATTATGTTGTGGTGCCTTGCCTTTATTTCTGAGGCACAGTTCTGCAACCTAAGGGATGTGCCACAACTACGGCCCTCTCATTGGATATTGACTTGCTAGGTTTTTGATTGTGCCAGCAGTGTGGCTTGTGTGAATAGCTGATGAGGCTAGCAGACATATGATTTCGAAGACCATATCAATAAGGGGGTGTTAGAGTTGTTTGTTCCTCTCATACACTCACAATTGCTCAACAGCATTAAGATCATTTCTGTTAGCTCCTTCAGTTCATTTCCCCCTGATGAATTGACATAACCCAGGAGGGCTCTGAAGAATCCTCATGGCCATTATGACATTAGCCAGGGCTTATCCTAGATAAGTGGCTGAGCCAACCCACACTAACACTAAGGAGTTTAGGATTCTGACACGATGACACAGAGCAATACAGTATCTAGCAATGGCGGCGATCAGAGTGGCGATGGACAGGGGTGTGTAGTCTACCACATAAGTTCAGCGCTCTGGAAAGGGTTAAAGGGGACTATCCAATTAAGAGGATGTCTCTTTGAAAACATAGACAAAAAGTTAGATCACCAAGTGAGGCGAGTGACACTGTGAACAAATGCTGGAGAACTACACCCCCCCATCCACTAATAAGCTTGAGCTGCCGCCGTTATGTACAAAGGAACAACTGCTTTTTGCTAAACAGTCTGTCAGTTAGCCGGTTAGCCTCTGTATGCTGTCATGGAATAATTAAGGGTTCTGTGAGGAGGAGGGTTCTCTTTGAATGGGGTGAAGAGGCTGTTTAATATATACAGAAAATGAGTGGGAGGAAATACCTTTCTGCTGGTCTGGGGATCGACCAAGGGGGGTGCTGGCTGGGCTGACTGGGGGGTGTGGTGTTGCAGGGTGGTGGCAGTGGAAGATGATTACATGTGATGTATCCCAGGTTGTCATCCCTGGACAAGTGATTGTGAGTTCCTTTCTAGCCAGCAGAGGGACTCTGGCCGGGGAAGGCGCTGAGCTTCATTAGACTTGTCTGGAGGAGAGACTGGCTATAGGTGCAGCTAATTAAGCTCTGGCTGAAATGGCTTAAACTGCAGAGCAATAGGAATCAGGTCCCAGAGGAGGCAGCATAATGCCAGTTAGACATCATCTTTCCCCAGCCCATGAATTCACACATTAGGAGATAAGAGCAGTGGCAAGCATAAGGGGGAGGGTTAAGGGTGCAGGGCGCATGATTGCATGCTACTTTTCTTTGCGTTGATGGAAGGGGGTGATCGTGCATTAGAAATCAATGTTTGCATTATGTTAGTTTGATTACATTTTGCCCACATGGTGGCCCACAATTGTTATTACTTTAAACATTTGCATTTCTTTCAAGGTGGGGGCACCAGTAAGACATTTCTTCTTCTTTTTTATGTTTGCATGAACAAATATTTTAATATTGAATATTTAAAACATGCAGTTTTGAAAATCCACAGTAGGTCAATGTGAGAATCTGTCTGAATCCCCCAGTGAAGGCCTCATAGTGATTGGTCCTGTTAGTGCCAAAGACACTTGACAAAGAGGTGTTAGCTCCAAACAGACATTCCCATAATCCTCAGCATCAACCACCACTACTCCGTTCTGCCCTGCTCTCTGTATGGTTCTCTCTGCTCTCTGTATGGTTCTCTCTGTGATCTGTATGGTTCCCTCTGTGATCTGTATGGTTCTCTCTGTAATCTGTATGGTTCTCTCTGTAATCTGTATGGTTCTCTCTGTTCTCTGTATGGTTCTCTCTGTGATCTGTATGGTTCTCCTGTTCTCTGTATGGTTCTCTCTGTGATCTGTATGGTTCTCTCTGTGATCTGTATGGTTCTCTCTGTGATCTGTATGGTTCTCTCTGTTCTCTGTATGGTTATCTCTGCGATCTGTATGGTTATCTCTGTTCTCTGTATGGTTCTCTCCGTGATCTGTATGGTTCTCTCTGTTCTCTGTATGGTTCTCTCTGTTCTCTGTATGGTTATCTCTGTTCTCTGTATGGTTCTCTCTGTTCACTGTATGGTTCTCTCTGTTCTCTGTATGGTTATCTCTGTTCTCTGTATGGTTCTCTCTGTGATCTGTCTGCTCTGTAAATGTTGAGGAGCCCCGTTGACACTCAGAGGTACAACATCTAAAAACAGAGTCATTACAGTTCTGGGTCAGATGGAAATGCACTTTTGAACAAGATTTTTTCATGGTGTTTCATAGAAATATGAACAAGATAGAGATCAGAATTTAAAACAAATATATACATTTATTTTCAGTTTTTCACCATTTTATCCACCTTCCCATGGGATTAGACCTTTCTGAGCTGGACATTTGTTACATTCAACATCCTAGAAGGGGGGTGGTGTAGATTTGATTTCCACATAGCTCTGTTAACAAGGGCCCGTCTCTCCCTCCCATCTAACCACCCGTCACCTTTAAATCTGCCTTTTCATATTCCTCTCAAAGCTCCATGACAATGGAACAGGCCACTCAGAGAACTGGATCTCTGGACAAACAAGAGCCGAGTGAGAGAGCGGAAGAGATTCGGACACTATTAAAGACACATTATTGAGCTATTCGTGAGGGGAGAAAACTTGCTCTTTTATTCTGATCTCTCTCTGGCTCTTTCTCTCCCTCTATCTGTATCCACAGAGAGTTTGATTTGCAATTTAGGAAAAATAGCCAGTTGGCAGGAAGGACTGCACTGTTTTTCTGCCATTAGGCAGTTTAGTATTCATGGCCTGACCTTACTCAAAGTTATGTATTTAGAATTACAGTCTCAGTAAGATAAGATCTAATACATAAGTTAATACATTAGTATTATATTTGCATTGTACTCCTCAAGCTTTTGTCAGTACTATACTACCCATCAGTAATGTGTTGGAAGGTTATTGCTACATCAACACTATAACAGCACTGAAAAGACATGACACTGATCCGCGCTTGAAATGTTTGGTTTCATACATTTTGAGTGACAAATCTCTGACAGCAGTGGGAGCAAAGAGAGTGTGACCTACCTGTATGGTGGTCCAGGGATGGAGCCTATAGATTAGGGGAGTTTGGGTTGACCGACAGGCCTGGGTCGAGTGAAGACTGTCAGGCTGCTGATTCACAGAGAGCTGGGGCCTACCTGTATGGTGGTCCAGGGATGGAGCCTATAGATTAGGGGAGGTTGGGTTGACCGACAGGCCTGGGTCGAGTGAAGACTGTCAGGCTGCTGATTCACAGAGAGCTGGGGCCTACCTGTATGGTGGTCCAGGGATGGAGCCTATAGATTAGGGGAGGTTGGGTTGACCGACAGGCCTGGGTCGAGTGAAGACTGTCAGGCTGCTGATTCACAGAGAGCTGGGGCCTACCTGTATGGTGGTCCAGGGATGGAGCCTATAGATTAGGGGAGGTTGGGTTGACCGACAGGCCTGGGTCGAGTGAAGACTGTCAGGCTGCTGATTCACAGAGAGCTGGGGCCCAGACAAACGCATCAGGAAACAAATGAATCCCGGCAACCCTGAACTATACTGAATCACAATATAAACGCAACATGTAAACTGTAGATCCTCATGTTCCATGAGCTGAAATAAAAGATCCCAGACATTTTCCACACGCACAAAAAAGCTTATTTCTCTCAGATATTGTGCACAAATGTGTTTACATCCCTGTTAGTGAGCATTTCTCCTTAGTCAAGATAATCCATCCACCTGACATGTGTGGCATATCAAGAAGCTGATTAAACAGCATGAACGTTGCACAGTTGCACCTTGTGCTTGGGACAATAAAAGGCCACTAAAATGTGCAGTTTTGTCGTGCTATTCATCCATCACTATCACTTCATGTTTCAGCATGATAATGCAATGCCCCATGTAGCAAGGATCTGTATACTCACCAGACATTTCAACCTTGGTATGCTTTGGATCGACGTGTACAACAGCATGTTCCAGTTCCCGCCAATATCAACCAACTTCGCACAGCCAATGAAGAGGAGTGAGACAACATTCCACAGGACACAATCAACAGCCTGATCAATTCTATGTGAAGGAGATCGCGCTGCATGAGGCAAATGGTGGTCACATCAGATACTGAATGGTTCTCTGATCCACGCTCCTACTTAAAAAAAAGGTATCTGTGACCAACAGATGCTTATCTATATTCCCAGTCATGTGAAATCCATAGATTTGGGCCTCATGAATTTATTTCAATTGACTGATTTCCTTTTATGAACTGTAACTCAGTACAAATCGCTTAAATGGTTGTATGTTGCGTTTTAGATTTTGTTCAGTGCACATCCGTCTGCTGCGTGAAAAATAAATATTCAAATGGTAATCGGAGAGCCATGAATCATAAGCCCAAGGTAAGCTATGTAATGCTGGTAAGACGGTGACTAGTGTTTTATTGTTGAGGAGAAAAATCCTTTCCGCCATTCAGGAGATGAAATGCAACAGTAATACCATTAACTTTCACCCGGATCGCCAAAAGCCATTTAATTGCCAATAGCAGCCTATTGTTTGGAGGGGTAAACACAGGTTTCAGACTGGGTGTGTTTCTGTGTGATGGGGGCGAGGGATGGAGGGGTTATATTCGAGGGGAGCACAGTGTAGATGTCTGTGCTCACACACGCTCACACACACACACAAGTGGCCCATGCCTAACTAAAGCCCCGCAGTAACTAGATTAACTAAAGACTTTAGGCAAAGTAAATTCGGACAAACTCATCTCTCCTTAATACCTGATTTGTTCAACAACATGATTTGGGGTGCGTCTATTCAAGGCCTTTTTGGGGCGAGCCGAGGTCTTAAGGCTCAAGTCTTGTACCTCGCGGTTATTGTGGTCTGTTTTGGGGTTTGTATTAAATCTTCTTGTGCGGGTGTTTGTGTGGACGCTCCTAATGCTGGCTAATGGGCTTCAGTGGCGTAATGGTCTTCTGGCTCCTATTGAGGACCCCATGGAAAGCAGCATAAGCTCTGTGGAAGAAAGGATCCAGCCAGACCTTTCAGTGCAACCTTTTTCTTAATTATGGGGAAGAGGCCACCCTCCATCACCTCTGTTTTCACCCCAAATCTTCTGTCCATTCTCCCTGAATCCCAGTCCCCAATGAACCACCCACCTCACCAAACCAGCAGCACCCCCTTTCCGGCCTGCGTGCCCAAACCCATCAAGCCTTGAGCCAGTCCAGGACATTGCCCTCCTTCCCCGTGGCCCGGTCTCATCCAGCCAATGCTGACCCTGACAGCTATGTCCCGGGGAATAAATTGAATGTGAAATGCATGGTGGGTCCTCACAGACTCCATTGTGCAGAGGGGGAGTATGGGAGGCGAGCAGCGTCACTGGCCCTCATCCCTGATCAAGTTTGACAGCTCGTCGGGAGGAGGCAAGGAAAACGTTTTCTTTCTTTCATTCAAAACCCAAAAGAGGGCCTTTTAAAGCCCCCTCCTTCTTTACCCTGCCCCTCTTCTTTTCACCCTGAAATGAAATAGGCCCAGGCTTTCCCTGGACCAGCTCCCCTGAGACCAGACTGGGGCAAAGGACCTTTTCTCTAACTCCATCTTTCTCTCCTCTCTGTATCCCTCTCGCTTTCTCCTGCTCTTTCACAACTCTACATCTCTCAACATTACTCTCTGTCAGTCTTTTTGTCGTTCTCTCTCCATCTGTCTCAGCTCAACTTCCCCTCCATCCAATAATAACCCCATTTTAGTTGGGTCTCCCATCCATGAGCAGGTTTAAATGCTCTTGATATCATTCCACTTAAGCACCAAACCTGAAGCATCCTCATCGTCAACTTCAATCTTTGTGACCATGTCTCTCTCTCCCTCTCTTCCCATCCCTCTCCATCTCCAGAGCCCACATCATGTGGTTGAGTCCTGGATGATCCTCTCCTTGACCTTGAGTGATTATTCTGTCGTAGAACATTGGTCTTTCTTCAAAGGATGATTTATCATTTTACTGTGTGTTAGTAATGGCCGCTGTTGCCAATTTTGAAATTGATAGACTGTTCCGACTTTGATCTTAACACATCAACATCTTGTGAGTAGTCATCACACTTTTCTTCTGTGTTTATTTGTGCATGCTTCTATTGTCCGTGTGTGTTCATTCTCTCCATACAATATAAAAAGTGCTATTTGGTCCATTCCACTTGATGGCTGTCAGGCAGGCGGTCTCCCTCCCCTGGAAGCGCCAAACTCCTCATTTAATGCAAATGACAGTCATCTAGAATCCAATGCATTTCTCATCGCTGCACATTGCCTAATCAATGTGAATTGCTGTGTAAAAAACAACAACATTGGCTCCCTGTAATTGTTGTTTTTGACCGAGTCAAGTGCAGCTCCTAGAATTAATCCCAACCTGAGATTCAATTATGGCCGTCTGGATAAGCACAAGGGGGATAGCATCGCATGCAATGGAGAGAGGAGTGTTTGTGTGCGTGCGTGTGTGCGCTTGTGTGTGTGCACATGTGAATATGACCTTTGCTGGACATGAGATGGGCTCAGTCCACAAAATGATATATGAAGGCTTATGGGATGGCCATAGGTTCCAGGACCCCAATGGCAGGGAGAGGTTCTCCACACTATGTTTCCCTGAGTCCCCGTGTCTATTCAGAACCCACCCACGTCAACCTCCATGGTCGTGCCCTGAGTAGCAAAGGGAAATGTGGAGGATTGTCTGGTAGAGTTGCAAAACCTCATTGTCACCTTTTTCTAATGAGGTCCCTGATCGTCAGCTGTGTTATCAATTCTGATATTGCCCCAAGAGGAGGTGTAGACTTTGGGTTTGAGTGGGGAGGTGTTGGGGGTTGCAATGTGAGTATCAATGTGGACTGACTTCATCAATGTGCGTGAAAAACCAGGATCCCCGGAAATTCATTTCTAGTGTGCTGCTAGATAAGCATGTTTCAGTTTTGTGTTTGTGTGGTTGTGTTCTGAAAATATGTGGTTTTCATTATAAGGTGTTAGAATAGGTATTTTAATTTTAATTTACATTTACATATTTTGTGTTGTTTGGATACATCAACACCTCAATTGTAAATAATGATCAATTTGGACATATTGGATTACTCCAACAACCAACATGGAAATTATTTTTTTATTTAGAAACTTGATTTATTCCATGGAGAATATTACTCTTTGATTTGTTTTCATCACATTGAAGGGAACACATGCAGGCATGCGCTTACTCACACACACACACACACACACACACGCACACGCACACGCACACGCGCACACGCGCACACGCGCACACGCGCACACACGCACACACGCACACACACACACACACACACACACACACACACACACACACACACACACACACACACACACACACACACACACACACACACACACACACACACACACACTATTAAGTTGATCTTCCCATCCAGCCCAAGGACATCGGTGCTGTCTCCCTCCCTTCCCCTCCTCTCCTCTTCCTGAAATACAACAGTGGGCTAATGACAACACAAACACAGAAAGGCAATTTAGCTCCCTCTTTAAGAACTACTTTGAAAATAAAGGAATTTTAATTATGGCCACAATGAAAAAGAAAAAAGGACTAAAAAGAGAGAAAACACTCACGCATAGTAAACAAAGCTAAAACAATTATCTTCTGGTGACCAGTCTGTGTTTTTAGAACATTCATTTAATCTTTTATTTACTGCAGAGAGAGAGAGGGAGCGCAAAAGACAGAGAGGAAAAGAGGGAGTGTGTGATGGGGAAGGAGGAAGGGCAATAGGAGAGAGGGGGAAGGGTTGAGCGAGGGTAGGGTGTACCAGAGAAAGATAATATGCATATATTTATGGAAATAGCCCCACCCTCCCAATCAAAAGATGCATTTTTATTAGGGAAATGATTTAGCTAAAGACTCGGAAGGAGGAAGAGCGGGGGGTATAGTTACCATTTTGTTGTTGGAGATATCTTAGCGCCAACCCCCAAAGACAACATTGTATTTGTCATTTCATTCATCTCTAAAAGAGAACGGAATGACATTGTGAGGTTCCTCTGATGGGATAAAACCAACAACGACAGCAACAATCACACAACACAGAGTGGTGAGTTAGAAACCCAATAACACTGTCTAAAGACAACCTCTACTTCCTAAAGAGCAGTAGTATATGCTGCAGTAGCGGCAGGTTGCAGCTCCGGCCTCTTTATGGAGTTTCTATACTTGTATTTGTGATGATGTGGTGGGGTAAAGGTGTGAGGTTGAGAGAAGGGTCATTACCAAAGTTGTTACACTAAAGTCAAGTCAAGGTTATTTGTCACACGCTCAGGAAACACATGGTGTACACAGTACATTACATTACTTGCAGGTTCTCTCTCAGTAATGCAACAAAAATAAGATTCATTTTTTTCTAATGAGGTACCTGATCAATAATAATAAGGAGATAATTAGACAGATTGTCCACCTGCTCAGTAAGGCTACAAATAACAATAACTGCTACACAAAAACCATGCAGCCTCATTTAGAGGGTTAGGCCTGCATTTTCACCATGCCCTCCTATCCAGTGGTCTACTGCAATGGAACCCTGGGAGTCTCTCTGATGGTTTAAACATTATTCTTTGAGATTAGGAGGAAAGCGTGCATATAGAGTAGTGAGTGTCTGTATGAATAAGTAAACCATTGTGTTCCAAGTATTCTAAAATGAGGATTATGAAATGACTGAATATGTATGTCTCCTAGGAGGAATACAAAAACACATAGCCGTAAATAGGAAAATTGCACGTGTACTGAAATGATCACAACAACGCACAGTCCATTTGTGATGAAAAGACGCACTCACAGTCCACTGTTGATCTAACAATTACCCTCCTCCACTGTTAGGTGAAATTGTGGGGAAGTGATGCTGTTGGCTGCCTGGGCCTTGTAATTGGCAGAGAGGAGGTCCAGCGGGAGGCCGGTGTAAATGAAATATAATGAATCTATCACATCAATTCCAAATGAGCTACTGACACCTTTCCTTTGATGCAGGCAGCCGCAACACTGCTGTGTAGATCCGTATCAGCTCTCTGAGTGAACACTGCCTTCCACAGCGCCCCTGGGTTCCTCGGATGTAAAAACTAACATAGCAAGGCAAACGCTACAAATCTCAGTTTGCAATGGGGAGAAAATTCCATAGGATACATTTTGTGTAAGAGGCCTGCTCATGCCCCACCCCCCACCCTGTTCACGGCTTCAGCTGTGCGGCCCGGTGTTAAAAGACCCGGAGGAATACTGTCTTTGTCATCCTGCCGTTTCAGGGTGAAGAATAAGAGAAGTTTAATCCCCATTGTCCAGGACTCTGGGGGGTCGGCGGCTGTAAAGTGATCCAACTGGCCCCACTAATCCCCCATACCCACTCGCCGCCACATCAAAAACACCCCCACCATCCCACAATGCAGCAGGCCCCAGACTTGGACCTCAATGTGCACATTCTAAAAAGGAAAATGGAGCAAAGAAAAAGTTGCAACAACAGAGTAGAATGGACATAAAGACAGTTGTACAGAAGATAGGGAGAGCTTTGGGGCGATGGTGGGGTAGGGTGGGGGCATGGTAGGTTCTCTGGCCCCTCAACACCCTCTCTCTCCTGCCACTCACCCCCCCAGGTCAAGCCCCTGCTGCTGTTGCTCTTTTGTGGGCCTCCCTGGTAACCAAAATATTCCCTGGGTCCTCTGTATCATGTTCCTGAATTAAACCCCAAAACAGGGAAAGGGGACGGGTACCTCTGCCGAGTCCACATGGGCTTACCAATGCCCTCTAAAACTGGACACAAACGTCGGGAAGTCATCGTCTCACACTGTTATTAACAGATGGCTGTTACAAGGCTGCTTTGGTTTTCCTTTCTCATTTCAGAGGGCGGATCGTCTATCAGAACACCATGTCTAATTGAGGATACACACATTTATCCATCATGTAATGTAGGCAAGCCAAAACGTGAGGTCCCATTTATTATTTCATGAAATGCTTGGATAAATTAGAACTAATGGGGTATGCATAGAATAAATGATGACAATGACGCAATGACAATGGTGGCAACGACAATGATAATGACAATGACAATGATAATGACGACAATGATGATGATTCCAAGCCCAACAGAGAGTGAGGCTGAGTAAGCAATAAGGCCAGAGTAGGTGTGGCATATTTAAGCAATAAGGCACGACGGGGTGTGGTAAATCGTCAATATACCACGGCTAAGGGCTGTTCTTAGGCACAACGCATCACGGAGTGCCTGGACACAGCCCTTAGCCGTGGTATATTGGCCATATACCACAAACTCCCGAGGTGCCTTATTGCTGTTATAAACTGGTTACCAACGTAATTAGAGCAGTAAAAATAAATGTTTTGTCATACCCGTGGTAGACGGTCTGATATACCAAACCACCCAGTTTATAATGGCCAATATACCACGCCTAAGGGCTGTTCTTATGGACAACGCAAATATCCTCTGCTATAATATCTGTTTCAGCCAATTACCCACTGGGCACAGACGTCAATTCAATGTCTATTCCACGTCGGTTCAATGTAATTTCATTGACCAGTGTGTGCCCATAGGGTAGCAACCCAAACTAGCTGGTTTATAATGTGTCTTAAAGTATGAACAGTGGGGCCTCCCGAGTGGCACAGAGGTCTAAGGCACTGCGTTGCAGTGCTAAAGGCGTCACTACAAACTCAGGTTCGATCCCGGGTTGTATCACAACCGGCCGTGATTGGAGGTCCCATAGGGTGGCACACAATAGGCCCAGCGTTGTCAGTGTTACGGGAGGGTTTCTCCGGAGGGCTTTTACTTGGCTCATCGCACTCTAGCGACTCCTTGTGGTGGGCTGGGCACCTGCAGGCTGACCTCGGTCGTCAGTTGAACAGTGTTTCCTCCGACACATTGGTGCAGCTGGCTTTCGGGTTAAGCAGGTGGGTGTTTAGAAGCGAGGTTTGGCGGGTCATGTTTTGGAGGATGCATGACTTTACCTTCGCCTCTCGAGCCCATTGGGAAGTTGCAGCGATGAGACAAGATCAAAATCGAGGTGTAATTTTATTTGTTATTTTTTTAAATAATAAAAAAAATAAGTTTGAACAGTAATGGGATATGGAAGGATGGGCCTTAATTATTCCTTGGTTCTAGTGTTCTGCTATACATTTAAAGAGATGAGAGGTGAGCGAGGGATAGGGAGATAGAGTGAACAGAATGAGGATTTGGGGACTAATAGATTCGAGAGGAGCATGAACATGGAAAAAGGAGGTTAAAGTGGAACTGACAGCATTTTAGGGTGGGGTGGGGCAGGGCAGGGTAGACTTGGGCAGGGTGGTGTAGGGGTGGGTAGGGTAGAGTAGGGTGGGGAAGGGTAGGGAAAGATAGGGTGAGGGTAGGTTTTGATCTGGTTGGGTAGTGTAATATTGGGTAGGTTAAGGTGGGGTTGGTTTGGGTATGGTTGATAGGGTGGGATAGGGTAAGGTAAGGTTGGGGTAGGGTAGGATTGGGGTAGGGTTGGGTTGGGTACGGTGGGGTAGGGTTGGATAGGGTGAGGGTAGGTGGGGATAGGGTAGGGTAGGGTTGGTAAGGGTAGGTTTGGGTGTTGTAGGGTAGGGTAGGGTAGGGTAGGGTAGGGTAGGGTAGGGTAGGGTGAGTAGGGTTGGGTAGGGTAGGTTTGGTTGGGATGGGGATGTGTAGGATTGGTAGGGTAGGTGGGTTGAGGTAGGGTAGATTGGGGTTGGGTAGGGTAAGGTAGGGTATGATTGGGGTAAAGGGTAGGAAGGGGTATAGGGTGTAGATTAAACATGTGGAGGGGGTGGTGTGTGTCTGTGTGAGAGGGTGCCAGGAGACAGCTGTTTAAAATTCTGTTTCCTGCAAGTGAAGAGGCTAATCCTGCCCCCATAATTCCCTGCAGCCAAATGCAGCTCTCCTTCCTCAACATCACCACTCCCCCTTCTCTATCTCACTCTCTCTCTCTCTCTCTCACTCTTTCTCGCTCTCTCTTTCTCTCTCTCTCTCAGTGCACACTCGGTGAGTGACAGCACAATGCCCAGGCCCTCGCACGCTTATCTAACTCTAGCAGATGGTCGACTTGGATCAATGCACACACGCCACGATCAATGGCTGCGATAAAGAGCGGCGGGATGGTACTCGCTCCTCTCCCTCTCTCTATCTATCTCCCTCCCCTTACGCCCAGTTTACTGCCCCCTGCCCAATTGTTTATCTCTTCTCCTCTGCCCGTTTGCATCTGCAATGGCACCCACCAGGCCACGGGACCCTGTTAGAGCGGGTCCTACTAATAGCGAGGGTGTCCAGTGTGCTGCCTGCTGTTTCAGATTCCCTCTGTCTTCTGCTGTCTGTGAGTGCTCTGAGCCCCCTCTCTCTCTCTATCAGGCTTATCATGAGATCACTGCTTCAGCTCCCTCCCTCCTCCCACATCCCTCCCTCCCTCCCTCCCTCCTGCTTTATCTCTCTGTCGCTCTCCTTCTCTCATACAGTCAGTCACCCTGCTCTTATCTACCTTGTCAATCTCCCACAGCTGTAGTCATTCTCTCTTGCCATACAGGAGGTACCCCTGTTGTTCCCATTTTTGCTCTCCCTGAGAGCCCCCTAACCGTGCCCTGCCTATTAACCCTTAGGCTGCTGTCCTCTTATGATGTGATTTGACCCAGTATAGACATTGTACAGTGTTACCCATCGGTTTCTATACTTCCATAAGTGTTTCTCGTCTTTAATTTCCCATTTAGACAATGACCATATAATCTCTAAGGGGATCTCAGAGTGGGCCAGTGTTGTGAAGTGAATCAAACTGGGTCAAAACTGGAGCTGTGAGGAGGAGAAACTGGAACAGAACACCCACTGACTGGGTGGAAGAGGTCCCACCGGGAACTATGGGAGGAACTGGGACAGGGTGCATGCTGCTATAGCGATATAGACACAGAAAGCAAAAACACTACTCAGAAATACACAGTGGCATCCTATTCACCAATAGCACGTTGAAGTAACAACCCTGATGACTTCCTGCCTCAGATCAAGGGAATGAATATCACCATATAAACCAGTGCATTATTCTCACCCTCAGACAGAGGGGTAGGTGACTTGTCAGCTGTATAAACTTTGCCCAAGTGTAAGCTTTCCCCTTGTCCTTCTCACTATTTTTAATAGGCTGTTGGTGATGTAATGCAGTTCATAATAAGCCCATTAACGGCTTTCTCTGCTCTGATGGAAAACGCAGTGGCAATATGGACACCTCTGCTATTTATACCTCTCAAATCCTCATGCATATTCACACAGTGCAGAGACAGGGAAAGAGCAGGCAGACACCCTGACAAATAAGTGCCTGGATTTCATTTCTTTGGGTGCCTAATCTATTTCAGCTTGCTGGGGCCCTTTCCCTCTTCACACTAAGGATGGCCTCAGCCTCATCTATTCTCCGGGCCTCACTGCTTTCATTTGCCTTCAGTTAATGTGATCAAGGAAATTGTGTGTGTGTGTGTGTGTGTGTGTGTGTGTGTGTGTGTGTGTGTGTGTGTGTGTGTGTGTGTGTGTGTGTGTGTGTGTGTGTGTGTGTGTGTGTGTGTGTGTGTGTGTGTGTGTGTGTGTGTGTGTGTGTGTGTGCACGCAGGTGTACTACAACAGAGGGTGATCATGAGTCATGGTTATGGATTATAATCCCTGTTTGGGGGGAAGTCAGGCACAACAGATTAGACTGCCTGGCCTAACAACCACCCACAGGCCTATACACTACAGGTCAAAAGTTTTAGAACACCTACTCATTCAAGGGTTTTTCTTTATTTTACTACTTTATACATTGTAGAATAGTAGTGAAGACATCAAAACTATGAAATAAAACATATGTAATCATGTAGTAACCAAAAAAGTGTCAAACAAATCAAAATATACTTTATATTTGAGATTCTTCAAATAGTTACCCTTTGCCTTGATGATAGCTTTGCACACTCTTGGCATTCTCTTAACCAGATTCACCTGGAATGCTTTTCCAACAGTCTTGAAGGAGTTCCCACATATGCTGAGCACTTGTTGGCTGCTTTTCCTTCACTCTGCGGTCTGACTCATCCCAAACCATCTCAATTTGGTTGAGATCAGGGGGTTGTGGATACCAGGACATCAGAGGCAGCACTCCCTCACTCTCCTTCTTGGTAAAATTTACATTTACATTTAAGTCATTTAGCAGACGCTCTTATCCAGAGCGACTTACAAATTGGTGAATTCACCTTCTGACATCAGTGGAACAGCCACTTTACAATAGTGCATCTAAATCATTTAAGGGGGGGGGTGAGAAGGATTGCTTTATCCTATCCTAGGTATTCCTTGAAGAGGTGGGGTTTCAGGTGTCTCCGGAAGGTGGTGATTGACTCCGCTGTCCTGGCGTCGTGAGGGAGTTTGTTCCACCATTGGGGGGCCAGAGCAGCGAACAGTTTTGACTGGGCTGAGTGGGAACTGTACTTCCTCAGTGGTAGGGAGGCGAGCAGGCCAGAGGTGGATGAACGCAGTGCCCTTGTTTGGGTGTAGGGCCTGATCAGAGCCTGGAGGTACTGCGGTGCCGTTCCCCTCACAGCTCCGTAGGCAAGCACCATGGTCTTGTAGCGGATGCGAGCTTCAACTGGAAGCCAGTGGAGAGAGCGGAGGAGCGGGGTGACGTGAGAGAACTTGGGAAGGTTGAACACCAGACGGGCTGCGGCGTTCTGGATGAGTTGTAGGGGTTCAATGGCACAGGCAGGGAGCCCAGCCAACAGCGAGTTGCAGTAATCCAGACGGGAGATGACAAGTGCCTGGATTAGGACCTGCGCCGCTTCCTGTGTGAGGCAGGGTCGTACTCTGCGGATGTTGTAAAGCATGAACCTACAGGAACGGGCCACCGCCTTGATGTTAGTTGAGAACGACAGGGTGTTGTCCAGGATCACGCCAAGGTTCTTAGCGCTCTGGGAGGAGGACACAATGGAGTTGTCAACCGTGATGGCGAGATCATGGAACGGGCAGTCCTTCCCCGGGAGGAAGAGCAGCTCCGTCTTGCCGAGGTTCAGCTTGAGGTGGTGATCCGTCATCCACACTGATATGTCTGCCAGACATGCAGAGATGCGATTCGCCACCTGGTCATCAGAAGGGGGAAAGGAGAAGATTAATTGTGTGTCGTCTGCATAGCAATGATAGGAGAGACCATGTGAGGTTATGACAGAGCCAAGTGACTTGGTGTATAGCGAGAATAGGAGAGGGCCTAGAACAGAGCCCTGGGGGACACCAGTGGTGAGAGCGCGTGGCGAGGAGACAGATTCTCGCCACGCCACCTGGTAGGAGCGACCTGTCAGGTAGGACGCAATCCAAGCGTGGGCCGCACCGGAGATGCCCAAATCGGAGAGGGTGGAGAGGAGGATCTGATGGTTCACAGTGTCGAAGGCAGCCGATAGGTCTAGAAGGATGAGAGCAGAGGAGAGAGAGTTAGCTTTAGCAGTGCGGAGCGCCTCCGTGATACAGAGAAGAGCAGTCTCAGTTGAATGACTAGTCTTGAAACCTGACTGATTTGGATCAAGAAGGTCATTCTGAGAGAGATAGCGGGAGAGCTGGCCAAGGACGGCACGTTCAAGAGTTTTGGAGAGAAAAGAAAGAAGGGATACTGGTCTGTAGTTGTTGACATCGGAGGGATCGAGTGTAGGTTTTTTCAGAATGGGTGCAACTCTCGCTCTCTTGAAGACGGAAGACCCAGAGTCACCTCTAAAATAGCCCTTACACAGCCTGGCTTCACGGTGGGAAATACACATGCGGAGATCATCCGTTCACCCACACTGCGTCTCACAAAGACACGGCGGTTGGAACCAAAAATCTCAAATTTGGACTCCAGACCAAAGGACACATTTCCACCGGACTAATGTCCATTGCTCGTGTTTCTTGGTCCAAGCAAGTCTCTTCTTCTTGTTGGCGTCCTTTAGTAGTGGTTTCTTTTCAGCAATTCAACTATGAAGGCCTGATTCACACAGTCTCCTCTGAACAGTTGATGTTGAGATGTGTGTTACTTGAACTCTGTGAAGCATTTATTTGGGCTGCAATTTCTGAAGCTGGTAACTAATGAACTTATCCTCTGCAGCAGAGGTGACTCTGGGTCTTCAATTCCTGTGGCGGCCCTCATGAGAGCCAGCTTCATCATAGCGCTTGATGGTTTTTGCGACAATATGGACTTGGTCTTTTACCAAATAGGGCTCTCTTCTTTATACCACCCCTACCTTGTCACAACACAACTGATTGGCTCAAATGCATTAAGAAGGAAATAAATTCCACAAATTAACTTCGAAGAAGGTACACCTGTTAATTGAAATGCATTCCAGGTGACTACCTCATGAAGCTGTTTGAGAGAATGCCAAGAATGTGAAAATCTGTCATCAAGGCAAAATGTGACCATTTGAAGAATCTCAAATCTTAAATATATTTAGATTTGTTGAACACTTTTTTTGGTTACTGCATGATTCTATGTGTTATTTCCTAGTACAATGTAGAAAATAGTAAAAATGAAGAAAAACCCTTAAATGAGTATGTGTTCTAAAACTTTTGACCGGTAGTGTACAAACACACACAAACGCACGCACGCACACACACACACACACACATTACCATGGGCTCCATACAAATAGATGCATCAGATATGTCAACCTGATTGTATGAACTGTACTAGTCAGTCGCTGTCATCACTTATCTCAGCTAATGTGTGCATACTGTACGTGTGTGCATTGCACTGTAATGTATTCCCTGCAGATTATAGTTTTTAACAATCACTTTGGCATTAATTTCAGAACCTTGTGGTCATTTTCTAAACTCTTGTAACGGTTCTCGTCTGTCGAAGGAGAAGTGGACCAAAATGCAGCGTGGTAGTTATTCATGTTCTTTAATAAATGAACTAGACATGAAATAACGACCAAAACAAAGAACGAACGTGAAAACCTATACAGCCTATCTGGTGAACACAAACACAGAGACAGGAACAATCACCTACGAAATACTCAAAAAATATGGCTGCCTAAATATGGTTCCCAATCAGAGACAACGATAAACACCTGCCTCTGATTGAGAACCACTCCAGACAGCCATAGACTATGCTAGATACCCCCACTAAACCACACACCCGATACCTAACAAAACCCCAAGACAAAACACACCACAATAAACCCATATCACACCCTGGCCTGACCAAATAAATAAAGACAAACACAATATATTTCGACCAGGGCGTGACAACTCTAGACACAAAACTCAAAATGGTCATCACTTGTAACATGTTCAAAACATTGCATTGTGCATTCATATCTTTAAAGAAACCTTGCACTTGCAGAATCATTGGTTCAAATAACTTATTTATCATGAAAAAAAATGACTCAATCGGGTTAAGGAAAGGAGAGTATGGGGGTAAGCACAGGGTGGTAAATTGTGGATAGGCCTGAAACCATGCTTGCACCATTTGAGCATGGTGGAACCTGACGTTATCCCACACAATGACATAGGTCATGCCATCAGCTCTACAGACCTGATTTAGCTCATTAAGGACGGTTACATTCGAACAGCAAATCACATGGCTGCCTGCAACTCAATATATAGAGTATATAGAGTAGAGAGCTTTAGATGTTGTTTGACCAAAGATTAGAACGGGCAAGATGAGTAATCTAAGCAACTTTGACCGTGGTATGATTGTTGATGCCACACATGGTGAAATCCAGCATCTCAGAAACAGCTGCTTCCTGGAATTTTTACACACTACAGCCTCTAGAGTTTACAGAGAATGGTGCGATAAACAAAACACATTCAGTGAGCAGCATTTCTGTGGGCAAAACCACCTTGTTAATGAGAGAGGTCAGAAGAGAATGTCCAGACTCATTCAAGCTAACAGAAAGGCCACAAACGCTCAAATAACAGCTGTTTAAAACAGTGGTGTGCAGAAGGGCATCTCTTACCGTACAACACCGTGAATAATTCAGGCTGTTGTGGAGGCAAAAGGGGGTCCTACCCAGTACTAGATAGGTGTACCTAATAAAGTGGCCGGGGAGTGTACAGTAATATCAAATCTGAAAACATGGTCTGGAAAAGTAGTACATGGGACCATAGAACCAGTGTCTGATAAAGAATTATGGTGAAATATTACATCCATAGATAATGAAGTCCAATTGGTTCATGTTCCACAGTAATTGGTGTCAATGGATCTCGTTATCCTGAAACTTTCATGATTGAAACATGGAATATTGTTTGTCAGTTTCCGTAAAACTATGCATGAAGAGTAACGCAACAGTTACTTATCATTTTGAGCAGTTGTATCAGTTGATAGTTAGATTATTGTAATGAAATGAATAGACAGTCATCTATGATGTAATGTGTGAATTGCATTTTGAAATGGTAATACTTTGATGTTAAGTTGTGTCATTTTGAACCGGTGATTTTAGTTCAATGAACAAATGATCTTAACTTTATGTGTATTGTATCCAAGCAATTGGAAAAAGTGTTAAGAGTTTAAAAAAATGCATTTTGATCATTGGTTGTGAGTTTTGTGTCCATAGTTTTGAAAAATCACATCAAGGTTCCGAAATTAGTGCCAAAGTGATTGTAAAAAACTGTAAACGCCCCCGCAGTGATGTCCAATGGCTGCTCAGCCTCTGTCTTGCTCCAGGTCATCTTCCAGCCCTCCCCTGGTAATGCCTCAGCATCCATCAGTCACTTTGAACTAAAGCCTGAAGGTTTCACCATCACAATGGCATAATGAGGCTTGTATATGATGTTCCCTCATCACAGTACCTTCTATACAATAACATTAGCATTCATACAAGTTATCCGATAACTGAGAATCCTCCAAAAGAAAGGACAGACAATCATCTCAACTCAAATAAATGTTGGTTATAAAGAAAATGGAGAATCCCCCAATAGGAAAGGTATTGCAGACCATGTGAAACCCCTAGTGGAGTGAGAGGGGAGCCCAATGTGCTGACAGAGGGCTCGGCAGGCTCTCTCTCAGGCCGGGCTGCCCTTGGATCTGTCCCTGGATCTGTTCCTGGATCTGGACACACAGTCTGGCTGGCCACACTGAGCCCCACTCAGCTATTGTCACATGAGCTAGAGCCTGGAGAGGCCACTGCTTCCCCTCTGTCCCCCTCTGCCCCGCCCCCCCAAGCCTTAATCCTGCTTAATTTGAGTGCAAAGAAATTCACATGTGCCAGTAAGAACATTTACAGAGTACACTGCCTCCATTTTCCCTCCGAAAATATAACACAGCTTAACCGCTAAGCTTTATTGATCTCACAATTTGATAGTGTGATTAAGGGGGAGAGATGGTGCCTTTAAAACAGTGCACACTTATAGATTACAGACCACGCTACACGGATTTTAATTGGGAATCCATTAGCGTGGCTGCAGTGTCTTGGCAGGGAGTCTCTCTCTGCTCCTCAGCACAGATACCTACCACTCTGTGTTTAATGCTGTGTGTCTGTGCCTGTGCCTGTGTGTAAGGAAAGCTTCTCCGTGTTGTGTTTTCCCAAGAAACGTCTCCCACTGCCTCCATCGTTAGCAGGTGTCGTGATGGAGAAGTGAACCGGAGCGGAGCGTACAGTGTGTGTGTGTGTGCCATGGGGCAGAGAGATGCAGAATTGCAGATTCCACCCAACACTGATTTGAACACCTCTATACGGTGGGTGGGCATGAGGCAGACGCAGAGCAGTAGGACATGTAGCCACCCAGTAGTTGTTACGTTACACTCCAGTCAAAGGTAGTCATTAGTTCAGCCACAGCTCCACTGATAGAGGTAAAGCCATTGGGTGCTGTAGAGAAAGCTTTGATAGGGAAATCATTTACATTTGTGTTACAGTGTATACTTATGGAGAGGTCATTTAGAGTCTAATCAGCATAATCCATTATTTAATTTATTAGGATCCACATTAGCCGATGCCAATGGCGACTGGGGTCCGACACATGACGAAAAATACATTACAGACAAAAGACTTTATGAATTTACATACATTTAAAAACAATAACGTGTGTGTGTGTGTGTGTGTGTGTGTGTGTGTGTGTGTGTGTGTGTGTGTGTGTGTGTGTGTGTGTGTGTGTGTGTGTGTGTGTGTGTGTGTGTGTGTGTGTGTGTGTATCAGTTACACATACATGTCAGGACATACACACAACAAGTAGGTCACATGGGGGAGAGGCGTTGTGAGCATGATGTTTTTGAGTTCACATGCAGGTAAAGGATGTTTCTTACACAAACCCACAGGTAAGTAGAAATAAGAAAAGTTGTCACAATCCAATCAATGTCTCTCAGATCATGTTGGTTTTTAGTCTTGGCTTACTTAAGTACCTGCCTTTATGTTTGTGTTTTCATTTTAAATTGTATTTTACTGGCTCGAGCGCACATCAGAGCAATGTCTCCCCTCTGAAAACACCTACTCATTTCAGCACTGATTCATTCCAATCTAATTCAAATTCCTGGGGGATTAGAGACATCTAATTTGGTGATATCACAGTCCTGCACACTTTAGATGTTGTATTCAACCAACATTCCCCTCCCCCTCCGTCACAGCGCACACAAACACAATCGCACAAAAACACACATCGCACTCTACTAATGAACCTGAATGCCACCCTGATCATATTTTGCATGTGTTCGGTAGAGCCAAGAGCAATTCTGGTCCCCAGTACTAACACACAAACCTATCCTATTTGATGATGGCATGGTGAGGGACAAAGGCTGCATTTAAACAGGCAGCCCATTTCTGATATTTTTACACTAATTGGTCTTTTGACCAATCACATCACATCTTTTCACATCAGACATTTTTCAGAACCTATTTGATTGGTCAAAAGTTAGAAAAAAAAAGATCGGAATTGGGCTGCCTGTGTAAAAGCAGCCAATGAGACCAGGGAGACTACATCAGGGCACAACAAAACAAGAAAACAAAGAGATAGCAGCTTCAAGAAGGAATTAGAATAAGGGGTAACACAGTATAAACAGATGGATCCAGATTAGAGCGAGGGAAATAGCAGTCCTGTAAGGTTTGGACCAGGACCAGAAATAGGCATTAAGCAGCACACCCATTTCAGGCGCTGCCACTGACTCAACTTCCCTTTCCCCCCAACCTCCACTCCACCCCCTCCTCCTATTACCACTAGCAACATTGTTTTCCACTCCAAACTTTCAGACAAGAAGGACCATGAGGCTCCTTCCCTCATTAATCTAGAGAAGCAGTGGTGCTGGTCTCCTGAAACAAGATACTGTGATGTTCATTTCATTTTCAAAACCCACTAGTGTTGGTACAGTCCACCCCAGCTCCAGGTCAGGTATCCAGCCCCAATGTGGCCCTGTCGGCTGGGACAAGCAGGGTGGCGTGACAATGATGGATGGCTGTGAGCCTGGTACCAATAAGGCCCTCTGAAAGGTCCATATAGAGGTCCATATGGGGCCCTGGGCCCTGGGAGATGAGCCCACCGGGGAACCCACTTTAATTTAAATCCTCAGAAACTGGCAGCCAGCTATGGCACTTTCCCCGCGCTCTGCACCCATCCCAGACCACCGCCTCCACCTCCAGCCAGCCACTTTTGTTCCTGGGACCCACAAGTTTTTCCCCTTAATTAATTCAACAGAATGTAATTAAACCTTTGCTTTCCACCGACGTGCCTTGTCTGCCCCCACCCCCACGCACGACAAAGGAAAGGTATGATGGAGAGGCAGGCGCAAGAAATTAAGAACACTGTGCCAAATGACTGTCGGAAGCAAAACAATATAAGCCCCCTGAGTCAAAGGGCCAGGGCTCATAATAAAGGAATAACAAGACCAGGCAGAGAGCTGAGATGAATGCACTGTGGCGGCCAACGGGTCTCATTGTTCTGTGGCGAGGTAGAGGCTGTTAAGGTGGAAGGCCCCAGCCACAAGCCCAGCTCTTAATTTGCTGAGTGGTGTAAGGCCTCAGGGGTGCATGTTGTTTTCGCCAGAGAGGCAGTAATGCACTTGGCAGCGTCTCCTATCCTCCAGTTTTTCGTCAGCACTTTGGAGCTTTTGTGGAAACTTTGAAAATAATTTTTTATTCTCCTTCACAATATACAGTTCTCTTAAAGGGAAACTTCAGCGCTAGACTGTATTTGGACTGTTCTTCCAGTCTCTCTACATAATTATGAGTGATGAGAGGTGTTTCAGACATCATTTTTGAGACAGGAAAGTTCAACCAATGACTTTCTAGGGAATTTTACCTAGCCACTGTGCTTCTACACCTGCATTGCTTGCTGTTTGGGGTTTTAGGCTAGGTTCCTGTATAGCACTTTGAGATATCAGCTGATGTAAGAAGGGCTTTATAAATAAATTTGATTTGAATTTGATTTGATTGAGCCGGCTGTCTAAAAATGAATGGTGTCATGTATTGTAACAATTATTGTGGCCTTTGTTTTTTGTCAATTGCACGATCATTCCAGCAGCGAGTCGATAGGGTTGTCATTGTTCAAAAGAAACATTGGACTTGTCTGAATGATGTTCCTATTTGGCACGACATTGCAGTATATCTAGGTTGACTCATTTTATCTGGCCTTGGAAAGACTAGAGTCTGATGGGAGCCCTACTTCCTTGTCCAATTCTGTTCCCACCCTCAAAGACAGGCTTTTCAAAACAGGGGCGGTACTAGTTTGTACAGGTTCAAAAGAGCTATGTTACCATGCACTGTCTTTCTGAGATGGCTAGCTCAATAACTATAACAGCTGCTTCTAGTGATTCCTCTTTCCAAGAAGAGCTGGACATACTAACATAGGGACACTCTGCCCTATTCCTTTGAGTTCTTACTGGACAGGGTCACTGCAGATCCCATGGAACGTGTGTGTGACAGACAATCGAAGTTTCAATGCACATATGGATAGAGATGTGCTGGAGACGTTCTTCAGAACCTCCAAGATCAACTGGCGGCGGCAGCCTAGACCAGCTGGACCAGGAGGGCAAATGTCAAACAAGTAAGTTGTTTTGCTGTCGGTAGCTAGCATGCAATATAGCTAAGCTCTCTTCTCACACAAGGTAGTGTAATTCAGTACAGTATAATTATGTGATAGATTCGGACATAACAGGGCTCGCTATTACCACTACAAGCTAAGCTAGCCAAGTTGAGCTAGCTAGCTTTGTTTGCTATACCTAAAATGTATTGTAGCCTAATGCTAGATAGATAACGTTATATAGCTAGGCTACTTAGCCTCGGTGCATTTCTTTAAGACTAGAAGAAAACTGGAGAAAGATTTTGATGTTGATGACGAACAAATGAAAGTTGAAATGATACACCAGCATTATTTGTTTTAGCAGTAAATCTATTTAATGAATATCACAATGAATTGATCCAAAAGTTGACGTCAACACTTTATTGTTTCTAATGCAGCTTGAATCACTTAGTCAGTTGTCAGTACACCTGCAGAAAATATGAAATATACATTTTATATCAAACTCCATTATATCCATTATATTACCTCCCAATCAAATTCTCTTTGGTTATAGTCACAGCCGTGTACATTCCCCCTCAAGCCTATACCACGACACCCCTACCTTGTCACAACACAACTGATTGGCTCATGAAGAAGTAAAGAAATTCCACAAATTCACTTTTAACATAACAAGACCTGTTAATTGACATTCATTTCAAGTGACTACCTCATGAAGCTGGTTGAGAGAATGCCAAGAGTGTGCAAAACTGTCATCAGGTTGGGAACACCCCCATAGTCATCAATGGTGCCTCAGTGGAGACAATCAATAACGTAAACTTCCTCTGCATACATGTCTCCAATAAGCTGAAATGGTCAAACCACACGGATACATTGGTAATGCAGGCACGGCAGTGACTCTTCTTAAAAAAAAAAAAAAAATGTTTTACCCCCTTTTCTCCCCAATTTCGTGGTATGCAATTGTTAGTAGTTACTATCTTGCCTCATCGCTACAACTCCCGTACGGGCTCAGGAGAGACGAAGGTCGAAAGCCATGCGTCCTCCGAAACACAACCTAACCAAGTCGCACTGCTTCTTTAACACAGTGCGCATCCAACCCGGAAGCCAGCCGCACCAATGTGTCGGAGGAAACACCGTGCACCTGGTGACCTGGTTAGCATGCACTGCGCCCGGCCCGCCACAGGAGTCGCTGGTGTGCGATGAGACAAGGATATCCCTACCGGCCAAACCCTCCCTAACCCGGATGGCAATAAATCAAAATCAAATCAAATCAAATTTTATTTGTCACATACACATGGTTAGCAGATGTTAATGCGAGTGTAGCGAAATGCTTGTGCTTCTAGTTCCGACAATGCAGTAATAACCAACAAGTAATGTAGCTAACAATTACAAAACTACTACCTTATACACATAAGTGTAAAGGGATAAAGAATATGTACATAAAGATATATGAATGAGTGATGGTACAGAGCCATCCATGTGTCTGCTTGGGGGGGAATACATACGGCTGTGATTATAATCGAAGAGAATTCCCTTGGTAGATAATGTGTCGACATTTGATTGTGAGGAATTCTAAATCAGGTGAACAGAAGGACTTGAGTTCCTGTATGTTGTTGTGACCACACCACGTCTCATTAACCATAAAGCATACGCCCCCGTCCCTCTTCTTACCAGAAAGATGTTTGTTTCTGTCGGCGCGATGCGTGGAGAAACCAGCTGGCTGCACCGACTCCAATAGCGTCTCTCCAGTGAGCCATGTTTCGTGAAGCAAAGAACGTTACAGTCCCTGATGTCCCTCTGGAATGCTACCCTTGCTCGGATTTCATCAACCTTGTTGTCAAGAGACTGGAAATTGGCGAGTAGAATGCTAGGGAGTGGCGCGCGATGTTCCCGTCTCTGGATCCTGACCAGAAGACCGCTTCGTTTGCCTCTTTTACGACGTCGTTGTTTTGGGTCGCAGGCTGGGATCCATTCCGTTGTCCTGGGTGGAAGGCAGAACACAGGATCCGCTCCGGGAAAGTCATATTCTTGGTCGTACTGATGGTGAGTTGACGCTGCTCTTATATTCAGTAGTTCTTCTCGACTGTATGTAATGAAACCTAAGATGACGTGGGGTACCAATGTAAGAAATAACACGTAAAAAAACAAAAAACTGCAGAGTTTCCTAGGAACGCGAAGCGAGGCGGCAATCTCTGTCGGCGCCGGATAGGCCAATTGTGCATCGCCCCACGGACCTCCCGGTCGCGGCCGGCTGCGACTGAGCCTGGGCGCGAACCCAGAGTCTCTGGTGGCACAGCCCTAGACCACTGCGCCATCCAGGAGGCCCCAGCAGTGACTATTCTACCTCAGGAGGCTGAAGAAATTTGTCCCCGAGGGCCCTTACAGTGTTCCACAGGAGCACCATTGAGAGATTACTGCCGGGCTGCATCACAACCTGGTATGGCAACTCCACCACCGCTGACCCTGCTGCTCCCCCCTCTATGGACATTCTACCCTGTTACTGCCCCTTTTGACACTTACCATGCTCCCACCCCACCACCCAATGGAGATGTATCATTGCTACAGTTGTAAATGTGTCTATATTATTATTATTTGCTATTATTGTCTCACTCACTTCTCTTTTGACCTGCACTGTTGGAGCTCTGAGCATAAGAATTTCACTGTATCCTGCAATTACATTGGTTTAGATTTTGGTTGAGATAAACAAATGTAGTTCGCTAGCAAGTTAGCTCTGCTCCACTTCTTAGTAAAGTAACCAATGAAATATTACCCCAGCAGCCATGCTTGCTTGTAGACTAAGCTTAAACATTGCTGCCAATCTGAAATGGTCCACCCACACAGACAGTGTGGTGAAGAAGGCGCACACTCAGGAGGCTAAAGAAATTCGGCTTGGCCCCTAAGACACTCACAAACTTTTACAGATGCACAATTGAGAGCATCCTGTCGGGCTCTATCACAGCCTCTATCACAACTGCACCGCCGCAACAGCAGGGCTGGCCAAAGGGTGATGCGGTCTACCCAACGCATCAATGGGGGCACACTGCCTGCCCTCCAGGACACCTAGAGCACCCGATGTCACAGGAAGGCCAAAAAGTTAATCAAGAACATCAACCATCCGAGCCACGGCCTGTTCACAACACTACCATCCAGAAGGCGAGGTCAGTACAGGTGCATCTAAGCTGGGACCAAGAGACTGAAAAACAGCTTCTGGAGAAGGCCATCAAGCTGTTAAATAGCCATCATTGCAGCCCAAACAAATGCTTTACAGAGATCAAGTAAAAGACACATCTCATCATCAATTGTTCAGAGGAGACTGTGGGAATCAGGCCTTCATGGTCGAATTGCTGCAAAGAAACCACAACTAAAGGACCAATAATAAGAAGAGATTTGCTTGGGCCAAGAAACAGAAGCAATGGACATTAGACCGGTGGAAATCTGTCCTTTGGTCTGAATAGTCCAAATTTGCGATTTTTGGTTCCAACCACCATGTCTTTGTGAGACGCAGAGTAGGTGAACAAATGATCTCCGCATGTTTGGTTCCCACATTGAATCATGGAGGAGGAGGTGTGATGGTGTGGGGTTGCTTTGGTGGTGACACTGTCAGTGATTTATTTAGAATTCAAGGTACACTTAACCGGCATGGCTACCACTGCATTCTGCAGTGAAACACCATCCCATCTGGTTTGCGGTTAATGGGACCATCATTTGTTTTTCAACAGGACAATGACGCAACACACCTCCAGGCTGTGTAAGGGCTATTTGTCCAAGAAGGAGAGTGATGGAGTGCTGCATCAGATGACCTGGCCTCCACAATCACCCGACCTCACTCCAATTGAGTTGGACCACAGAGTGAAGGAAAAGCAGCCAACAAGGGCTCAGCATATTCGGGAACTCCTTCAAGACCGTTGGAAAATCATTCCAGGTGAAGCTGGTTGAGAGAATGCCAAGTGTGCAAAGCAGTCATCAAGGCAAAAGGTGGCTACTTTGAAAAATCTAAAATCTAAAATATATTTTGATTTGACACTTTTTTGGTTGCTACATGATTCCATGTGTTACTGTATATCATAGTTTTGGTATCTTCACTATTATTTTACAATGTAGACAATAGTAAAAATAAAGAAAAAACAACTTTTGACTGGTACTGTACTTTTGATGATGACCTAGAGGCCAGAGAGGAAGTATACATGACAATATATTTATTATACTTTTACTTTTAGATTTGTGTGTATTGTTGTGAATTGTTAGATACTACTGTACTGTTGGAGCTTGGAAGACAAGCAATTTGCTACACCCGCAATAACATCTGCTAAATATGTGTATGTGACCATTTTGATTTGATTTAGTGAGGACTTTCTTGATTTTTATGACATATTATATGTTACTAACACATTAATGGACATATACAGTGAAAGAGCAGCGGTGAAATTTCCCCTTTAAAAACCTGTTATTGTTTTTCGTTCAACAGAAGCATGCCATTCCCCAAGGAAGTAAGTGGCCGACATCCGCATAGCAGATATTTTGGTGGTGTTGGAAGTGTAACTGCAAAAACCACTCCCTACCTATTATTCCTAACGCGTTGGTTCAAAAGAGCAATAAAGTATAGGCACTATTGATGATAGAAATATTGACAGGCTTATGCATATTTTTATGTTCATTTGGATGGGGACTGTCAGTCTAATCGAGGTGTAGACAATAGAACATCACGCATTCGAGCATTTGAACTTGTAACGCAGCTGCACAAACTTCTAACGGGCTTCATTGGAACTTGTAACGCAGCTGCACAAACTTCTATCGCTTCATTTGAACTTGTAACGCAGCTGCACAAACTTCTAACGGGCTTCATTGGAACTTGTAACGCAGCTGCACAAACTTCTAACGGGCTTCATTTGAACTTGTAACGCAGCTGCACAAACTTCTATCGCTTCATTTGAACTTGTAACGCAGCTGGACAAACTTCTAACGGGCTTCATTGGAACTTGTAACGCAGCTGCACAAACTTCTAACGGGCTTCATTTGAACTTGTAACGCAGCTGCACAAACTTCTAACGGGCTTCATTGGAACTTGTAACGCAGCTGCACAAACTTCTAACAGGCTTCATTGGAACTTGAAGGATATAAAGTCGGGTGATTTTGTTGCATCCAATGGCAGTGTCCACAATAAGGTAACGCAAGGAGCCGCTTGAAGCTTACTGTATGCTTCCCAGTCTAAACAGTTTGTGCATATACTGTATTCAGTGGCGATTTTAGCATGTAAATCTTGGTGGGGCAAAAAAATTAAATGTGGTATGCATGCCAGCAAAGCCACTACACTACACAACACAACACTAAACAATACATTAATTGCACTATAACGGCGACAAACGGTGCCCACAAACTGTTAGGGCCTACATAAAGCTATCCCAACAGCAGTCCCAACAGCAGTCCCAACACCTTACCACTACTACACCTGGCTATGAGCGGAGCCTTGTCTGGCAGCGAAACATTCAGTCTCATTTACTGCTTGACAATTGAGATGTACCAACTATGGCATAAGGGGACGACAAGCGGATAATAGGCAATCCGTAATTTCGATTAAGGCATTAACGAGCGAGTGATGATGGACGTAGTCAATATAACTATTTGTTCAGCACTTTTGAAATGTACAGCGACAGAATTCAGAACATGGGCCGTTCTTACAGTGTTCTCCCTGTACACCAAGTCAGAACCATAGGATAAATAAAGGGCTCTTACAATATTCAATGATTAAATTTCTCTAAAACAGGTTATAGGCACCACCAAATTAGAACAGTAGGTGAAATTAAGATTTGAAAATAGACCAAATTACTGGGGTGAGGCACATTGAACGCTTTGCGTGTCAAAAAAGATACATGTCAAATAACACTATTTGACATGTTAAATAAGCTTTTAATTTGACACGTCAAATAACACAATTCTATTATATAATGAATTTGCATGTGCAAGCCAAGCGCCACCACTGTTATCAGTAGCACGTCAAAGCTGTACAAAAAAAGTCTGCAAACAAGCACACACCGGCCAATACCGTGTTATTGAAAATAGAACAAATTATTAAGGCACATGGGCTACAGCTTACGACACAACATACACTTAGTATTACTTTCTTAGCTACAGTATACATATCTCCCTTGCATATTACATCATTTATGCAGCAGCATAACGTTACAAGACATTGTCATCAAAGTCTGGCATTCTCTGGATTTATGGTGTGAACTCGGAAAAAAACCACACAGCCACTCCACTGAATAGCAGGCTAGCGGTTGCTTTGCAATGCTTGCAGTTAGCCACTGATTCCTTCCAAGGATTAAAAAGGATTTGCCAGTAGATTGTTGATTGATTCATGATGATGACTGCTTGCTAAGATTTTGAAAGTAAGATGTTGACATGATCAGTCAAATCAAAGCTACTGTACATATAACGTGATTTGACATAATTTTATCTGTGGCCAATGACCTTGAGCCTTCTTGGAAGGGCTCTTCTAATGTAACTCTATGGCAGGGCCCAAAGGGGACTTAGACACATAGTGTCCCCATGAGTGACAGAAC
Organism: Oncorhynchus masou masou; assembly: GCF_036934945.1. Taxonomy (NCBI): domain Eukaryota; kingdom Metazoa; phylum Chordata; class Actinopteri; order Salmoniformes; family Salmonidae; genus Oncorhynchus; species Oncorhynchus masou. The sequence continues at coordinate 33,555,616 of NC_088232.1, forward strand.
ACTGAGCCAATCACGGCGCAATGCTCCTATTTTCTGCTGGCTTGCCCCACTACCACAGAAAACACTGAGCTAGGCTGAAACCCCTGCATTTTGGAGCTGCCTTACTCAAGAAATCAAAAAAGAGACCATGTCTGTACATGGCTTTATTAACTCAATGATATATATATATATATATATATATATATATATGTTTTACATTATTTGCAAACTGATATGTGAGACCTATTAATGCCAAAATAACATGCAAAATAGGACCCCCCCCCCCCAAAAAAATATAAATGCACTCTTTTTTTTGCTATAAATGTGGGGCTCAAAACAGGTGGGGCTCTGCCACACCTGCCCGGAATAACGGGTTGCCACTGACCATATTATGACGAGACTTTGTGATGTTTTGGTTAGTTTTGGTGTTTGTCAGTTTTTGGGGGGCTTGTTCAAGCGCACACATTTTTCCCTTGAAGCTAGTTGAAGTTCGGTAGCCGAAGTCTACGCCCAGTCGTGGATGATTAGTCAATAGTAGGGATTCTTTAGTTAAGTGTTTGTTGTCATTCAACAAACGACGACTAGTTTTCATGTACATGTTTTCACTTGAGAAATACTGTATCAAACATCTTAGTTGGATGTAAAAATGTGCATCTAAGTCCTCCTCTGCAAAAATGTCCAAATTATTATTAGTGTACTGGTTTACGGCATCTCAAGAGGGACAATCAGTAATATTGTCGCTTTTTCAAGCAAAGGTATTTAATGGTAATGGGAGCAGAGACGTTCACTTCGCCTAGACAAATTCTGCTAGGAGCAAACCGAACCTATGTATGTGGACACCTTTATTGACCAAGGTCTCTTTCACACCAATACACATTAATTATAGACACCAATATACACATCAATATTAATTCACATCAATACAGGAAAAGCAAAACACAATCATAGAACATTAACACATTCTTTAGTCAGCCTTTTGAATTGTCCTCGATGCAACAATTCTTTGAATTTTAGAGAGCCTTGGAGATTATCCACAAGTAAGGTGCAAAAAAACTAAAGGCAAATTGACCCAACTCAGTGGAGATAGAAGGGATCTCCGGAGATAGTCATCCCTGAGACCGGGTCTGGTATCTCCTACGTCTATAAGTTAACAATGAACATCTCTAATACTGTTCCACCTCCGACACTGGCAAAAAAAAAACTACTATGCAGATATCAGCTAGCACGGATCTGATAGAATCTAGCCCGAGAAATCAGATTTGATGGTAAATTAGCCAGCCTTAAAGGCCTAGCGCATTCAAAAACGTGATTTTCTGTGTTTTATATACATTTTCACACTTAGGTTGGAATAATACTGTGACATTGTGAAAATGTCCTTTTAGTGTACGAGCTGATTGAAAAGGCCACCTGAAACGTCAGCCTGTTTTGGGATGGAGTTTTGGCCTACCTGATGAAATCACCAGGCAGTATAAACTAATAGACCAATGACAGACAGCATTTTTTTTATGCTCAGTCAATAAGACCCCACAATCAGATCACTCCCAGACATTCCTGGCAAACTTACTTATTGAGAAATTGCTCTTTGCTAAGATGCTACTGTATTTATTTTTTGACAATTTTAATTGAAAACAATCACAGTAAGGTACTTAATTGTTACCCAGAAATGATTTGATATTTAGATAAATACAGCTGCATTGGATCTAAAAAACAACAGATTAGTGTGTTGGTGACAGAATGGACCTCTAACAGTGAGCATGGGTCCTCCATGTGTCCTCTTTTTCATTGGTCAGTTGATATTCCTCCATGTATGGGCCATTTTTGCCATTCACACTGAAGAGGCCCTGATTTCCATGTCTAACCCCAGTGTCAGTGGGCCACATAGCTAACCCATCAGTGCTTCATCAGCAGGTGCAGCATGTCAGCACCTCACATGATGCACTTGGAACAAGCCATCTCGCTACTGCACATGTAGGCCCTGACGTTCATTTGCTCAAAATATTGTCCTTAGACTGTTACCATCATCTTTTCTCCCCTGGGCTTTCAAGAAAGTCAACTCTGTCTGCTAATAAGGACAGTGAGTTTGAAGATGTTAAGGGTGCTGTCTAGTGTTGTTTGTGAAGTTAGAAGAAGGGATGGTTAAGCCCATGTCTTTGAACTACGGTGTTGGGTCAGACAGATATTTACACAGCAAATATTTGAATCCCTTACTAATCACTTGGTGAGTCCAGTGTGGGTGGAGATTTTTGGGGGTGATGGAGGGGTACGGGGGGCTGACGTGGTGGCCTGGCACATTCCTCATGTCAATGACACCTTTGTTCCAGGGGATTGTGGGAAAAGTCAAACAGGGTGATCTCCAGAGTGGGCCACTGGATGGCCGGAGCCGTCGACTAAATGCTCCTGTTCCGCTTCCAGCTAGGCCACGTGGAAGGATGCAGCACGAGACACACACAAACTTACAGCCATGCTAGCCCTAGCCAGACCAAGGCACACTGCATGGCTCCAGGGCCAGGCTTAGTTAGTTATCCCAGGGGCCTTGTCCACATGATGCCTAATGTTTACTGGATGCCACAGGTGTGTCTGGGAATACATTTTAGAAGTACCTCTCAGCTTTTACACCTAGTGACATATGGCTCTGGGTTGGACAAACTAATCAAATGTCTACCAATGGCCATCCTGCTTTCTTGATTCATGGTCTCAAAAAGGCTAGGCACGCGCACGCACACACACGCACGCACACACGCACACACACACACGCACGCACGCACGCACGCACGCACGCACGCACGCACGCACGCACACACACACACACACACACACACACACACACACACACACACGCACACACGTTAGCATCCTTCCCTAGTCACCCGTTTGGTGACTGTCTGCATTTACTTTTTATTAAAATATTCCTAATCACCATGGAGACAGCGCCAGCCGAGAGTGCAGACAGGAAGCGTGATGGACAAATTAGTCAGAAGTGCTGCCTAAATGGATGGTAAGGGCAGAGGGGGGGGGGAAGGGAGAGTGAGTATATATGTGAGAGAGGGAATCAGAAAGAGAGACCAGGAAAGAGAGAGGAACAGAGAACCATCTCCATTTCACCATTCAGCTGTGCCTCATATTGCCGAAGCACTCCGCCAGATCACAACCCACTAACTGATAGAGAAACAAATTAAGGAAAGGCTGTTCAAATAGATATGCTTCTAAAGGAGATTTAAGGAGTGGAACTGATTGTTCATGTTGGATTCCGGCGCTTCAGAGCCCTCACCCAGGGGGCTTGGCTTTCAAAGCTGGGTGACTCGCACACAGAAACAGTCCATTAACAAAGTTCACCTCTCCTCGGTGCCCCCTTCCTCCTCCTTCCTTACAGCCCCCTCTCCTCAGTGCCCCCTTCCTCCTCCTTCCTTACAGCCCCCCCTCTCCTCTCCTTCCACACCAGCCCTCTCCTCTCCTTTCCTCAGTACCCCCTTCCTCCTCCTTCCTTACAGCCCCCCCTCTCCTCTCCTTCCACACCAGCCTTCTCCTCTCCTTTCCTCAGTACCCCCTTCCTCCTCCTTCCTTACAGCCCCCCTCTCCTCTCCTTCCACACCAGCCCTCTCCTCTCCTCAGTGCCCCCTTCCTCCTCCTTCCTTACAGCCCCCCCTCTCCTCTCCTTCCACACCAGCCCTCTCCTCTCCTTTCCTCAGTGCACCCTTCCTCTCCTCTCCTCTCCCTCCACACCAGCCTTCTCATAAGCAGCAAAGTAATTATCTACTGACTTTTAGCTACTCAACTGAACGCAGCAGCCCAGTTCTTGCTAATGATGTTCCAGGGAGCTGTGCTTTAATATATAGGCTGGGGACAATCTGAGTGTGGTGAATAGAGGGCCGGAGTTACAGTCCTGATTACGATGAATACTGGGGGGGGGTTACAATAAAATAAACAGCTGCAGGTTTAAAGAAGGACAGAGATCATTGGCCATACACAGAGACAGAGGGGTTCTGAACAGCACAGAGCACAGAGCAGTAGCTCGGCCATTGAGTTCCTGGATTAGAGTGTCATGGGACCAGGCAGGACCATTACCCTTGCCTGGCTACCCATCCACATCACACCGGCCAACTGACATTTCTTCTCCACCATGAGTCTTGATTTGCCTCCCTCCCCAATGATTTCTAGAAAGAGAAACACATTCTGATTGGTTCCAGAAACCAACACGATCAACTTTGATTCTCTGATTTGTTAGATTTGTTCGAGACGATCCAATCGCTGATTCATTTGTTTTGTACAACGCCCCTCATTTTGAAGTCACACAAACAACTTGTAGGATGGCAGTTTCATACTGAATGTATGTAGCGAAAGCTAGATCAAGGGAATTACATTCAGGGTGAGTCCTCAGGCAACCATTACCCCTGAGTAAAGGAGCTCAAACCCATCCCTCTCACTCAGATGAAGAGGAAAAGACTGCCTGATAGAATGAAGCCTGCCGCAGTCTAACAGATAAGTGCCGCAAAATTACTGTAAGTGGAGCAGAATGAGGAAGATGGGTTTCTTCCTGATGGTCAGAGAGTCTCAAGATCAATTTTCATTGATGAATGCTTCAGAAGATGATCTCTTTTGGACTTGGCGGTGAGATAAATGAACTGGTGACCAGACCAAAGAGGTGCAGGTTGAAATCCCAGGTTGGGAAATGTTGATATAGGTTGTTAACCTTCACTTTAGTCAGTCTTGGATTATTCTAGCCCTGGCCTTCAGATTCCCGCCCATGTTGTTCTTTAAAGTTGTTATTTATCATTTTTATTTCTCTGCATTTGTTGTAACTTTATCGCTGTGCTCTGTTCTGTGTGTCTGTGGTCTTGAGGGCAAGGAAATATTTCAAGATGATATGCTTCAATGTGAGCAAGGTGCATTATACAGATTTCACAGACAGTGCTCTGCTCAAGACATGGAGACTTGAGATTAGTGTGAGAGTCAGACATTGAATGAGGTGCAGTAGTGAAGGTTTTTATTTGATGGGAAAAGAGGAGTGGAAAAGGAGAGGAAATCTCTGAGGAGGAGAGATAGAGAGAACAAGAGCCAGGGAGAGAGAGAGAGAGCGAGAGAGAGAGAGAAATATATGGATGGCAGGCAGCAATTACTGAGGCTCCATGCGCAAAGAGCTGTGTGTGTGTGAGAGTGAGAGAGAAAAAGAAAGATAGGGAGGGAGGGAGAAAGAGAGGAGGGAGAGGGAGGATTGAGATCTCTGCCTGGGCCCCTGCTGACACTCATACAGGCAGATCACAGGCTCATCATGTCAGCTCTGTTTGTGGCAACCCTCCCTCATCAAATGACAAATTTGCTCCACGTTTACCTTTATCAGATCTGGGGAGGGGAGCGAAGGAAAAGAGATGAGAGAACGGGGGGGGGGTGCGAGTGCCTCTCTGCCACCGCCATCGTCAAGGGGCCAATTACTTGCTCCTCCGACAGCAACTCTGCCATCCCAGCCTTTCATTCGGCCGCCTGCCCTCTTCCTCCTCGTCGTCTCTACTGCCACTGCAACATCTGCCTCTGAATATGCAATGAGTTTGTCAAGGAAGAGAAAACCCTACATCCTGCACAAAGCTAATATTTGTGAACATCAAACCTGTCTGTTGTTGCTTGAGCGGGATGCTGCCGGTGCTGCTGTGAGTCTCTCCCCCTCCAGTGGTAAGATTACTGGCCCTGTTACTGACTCCTCGCCTCACTGCCCTCCTACTCCTCCTCCTCTTCCTCTCTTCCCCATTGGCCATCCTCCCCTTATCGCCCATGCTGGTCCATCATTTTCTAATGGAGTCTTAATTAACTGGACCAGGGCTCATCAGTGTGGTAATTACTGTGGAACGCTTGCCTTTCAAAATGAAAACACTATATCAACAATTTCTTTAATTTGTGTTTTTTTCATCAGAAATGATTGCTTATGGGTACCTTCATGTGTGTGTAAATTATTACTGTTCTCAGATTTTTAATTAATGATTTTTGATGTGTATGAAAATGTTTTTCTTTTTGCAAAATGCTATATACTACATCCATTGTGTAGCTGGAATAGAATGTTCGTATCATGTATATTTTAAATGTGAAAGGTGGTTTTCTCACCTAGCTATCTTAAGATGAATTGATAAGAGCATCTGCTAAATTACTAAACTGTAAAATCTAATACTGAAAACTTAATTTTTTGTATTTTTTTTACCGTGTCACAAATGTGTCATTTGTACATTTCTTAATAAAAAACATAGCTATTTGTTCAACTTGACTGTGTAAAAGGTGGATATACAGCATTATTTGTCCCTGTGAACTGAAACCATCAAGCAATAGATTTTAAACAAATACATGTCTGTCCTAGAACAACCCCATGTGAAAAAAACACTCTCTTTCATCATTTACCAATATTTCTGAAAATGGATATATAGCGTTTTGGAATTAAACTCTTCAATTTATCAACGTTTGACCCCCGAAAAGGAGACAGTGAAGGCGTGGGCCTAACTGTGTTCTTTTTGTATAGCTTTTGCATTTGTAGTATATTATGACCTGGTAGGCAGAATGATCAGGTCAAAAGGATCACAGGAGTGCCAACAGTGACTGTAAATGAATGAAGATCCCCTTGAATGAAGATCTCCATCATCTGACTACACTATCATACATGTCCCAGAATGAGGAAATGAAGAGAAAACGATATCCTCTTCTCTGTCACAAGGTAGAGAGAGAGACAGAACAAGAGCCAGGGACACACACACACAGAGAGAGAGAGAGACAGGACAAGATCCAGGGACACACACACAGAGAGAGAGAGAGAGAGAGAGAGAGAGAGAGAGAGAGAGAGAGAGAGAGAGAGAGAGAGAGGGAGAGAGAGAGGGAGAGAGAGACATCCTCCTCCCTCCCCTCTGGTTTGCTCTTGGAAATCTTTGGAACGCAATCAACACTTAATGAGAGAGAGAGAGATGAGGCAGGAGAGTGAAATAGAGAGAGATGAAGAGAGAGAGTGAAATAGGATGAAGAGAGAGAGAGTGAAATAGAGAGAGATGAAGAGAGAGTGAAATAGAGAGAGATGAAGAGAGAGTGAAATAGAGACTGATGAGGTGAGAGAGTGAAATAGAGAGAGATGAAGAGAGAGTGGAATAGAGAGAGATGAGGAGAGAGAGAGAGAGAGAGAGACATCCTCCTCCCTCTCTCTGGTTTGCTCTTGGGAATCTTTGGAACGCAATCAACACTTAATGAGAGAGAGAGATGAGGCGAGAGAGTGAAATAGAGAGAGATGAAGAGAGAGTGAAATAGAGAGAGATGAAGAGAGAGTGAAATAGAGAGAGATGAAGAGAGAGTGAAATAGACTGATGAGGTGAGAGAGTGAAATAGAGAGAGATGAAGAGAGAGAGTGAAATAGAGAGAGATGAAGAGAGAGAGTGAAATAGAGACTGATGAGGTGAGAGAGTGAAATAGAGAGAGATGAAGAGAGAGAGTGAAATAGAGAGAGATGAAGAGAGAGAGTGAAAGAGACTGATGAGGTGAGAGAGTGAAATAGAGAGAGATGAAGAGAGAGAGAGTGAAATAGAGACTGATGAAGAGAGAGAGAGTGAAATAGAGACTGATGAGGTGAGAGAGTGAAATAGAGAGAGATGAAGAGAGAGTGGAATAGAGAGAGATGAAGAGAGAGAGAGAGAGAGATGAAGAGAGAGTGAAATAGAGAGAGATGAAGTGAGAGAGTGAAATAGAGAGAGATGAAGAGAGAGTGAAATAGAGAGAGATGAAGTGAGAGAGTGAAATAGAGAGAGATGAAGTGAGAGAGTGAAATACAGAGAGATGAAGTGAGAGAGTGAAATAGAGAGAGATGAAGAGAGAGAGTGAAATAGAGAGAGATGAAGAGAGAGAGTAAAATAGAGAGAGATGGAGAGAGAGTGAAATAGAGAGAAATGAAGAGAGAGAGTGAAATAGAGAGAGATGAAGAGAGAGTGAAATAGAGAGAGATGAAGAGAGAGTGAAAGAGAGAGAGATGAGGCAAGAGAGTGAAATAGAGAGAGATGAAGAGAGAGTGAAATAGAGAGAGAGAGTGAAATAGAGAGAGATGAAGAGAGAGTGAAATAGAGAGTGAAATAGAGAGAGATGAAGAGAGAGTGAAATAGAGAGAGATGAAGTGAGAGAGTGAAATAGAGAGAGATGAAGTGAGAGAGTGAAATAGAGTGAAATAGAGTGAGATGAGGCAAGGGAGTGAAATAGAGAGAGATGAAGAGAGAGTGAAATAGAGAGAGATGAAGAGAGAGTGGAATAGAGAGAGATGGAGAGAGAGAGTGAAATAGAGAGAGATGAAGAGAGAGAGATGAAGAGAGAGAGAAATAGAGAGATGAAGAGAAAGTGAAATAGAGAGAGATGAAGTGAGAGAGTGAAATAGAGAGAGATGAAGTGAGAGAGTGAAATAGAGTTAAATAGAGAGAGATGAGGCAAGAGAGTGAAATAGAGAGAGATGAAGAGAGAGTGAAATAGAGAGAGTGAAATAGAGAGAGATGAGAGAGTGAAATAGAGAGAGATGAAGTGAGAGAATGAAATAGAGAGAGATGAAGAGAGAGTGAAAGAGAGTGAAATAGAGAGAGATGAAGAGAGAGTGAAATAGAGAGAGATGAAGAGAGTGAAAAAGAGAGAGATGAAGAGAGAGTGAAATAGAGAGAGATGAAGAGAGTGAAAAAGAGAGAGATGAAGAGAGAGTGAAATAGAGAGAGATGAAGAGAGAGTGAAATAGAGAGAGATGAAGTGAGAGAGTGAAATAGAGATAGATGAAGAGAGAATGGAATAGAGAGAGATGGAGAGAGAGAGTGAAAGAGAGAGATGAAGAGAGAGAGAAATAGAGAGAGATGAAGAGAGAGTGAAATAGAGAGAGATGAAGAGAGAGTGAAATAGAGAGAGCGACAACGAGAGGGAGACACTCTGACAGCTGTCTTTTTCCCAGGCAGCTCTCTGTCTCTGTAGGCTGATGAAGATTATATATATATCTCTGTCTCTCCCTCTTTCTCTCTCTCTCTCTCTCTATATATATATATATATATATATATATATATAGAGAGAGAGAGAGAGAGAGAGAAAGAGGGAGAGACAGAGATGGGAGAGATGAAAAGAGGAGAGGGGCAGAGGAAGAGATTAGAGAGAGGGACAGGAGATTGACAGGGTGAGTGGGAGAGAATAGAGAGAGTGAAAGAGAGAGAGAGAGAGAGATATTGAGGAAAGGGAGAGAGCATTAGCATAATGTCCTCCACCACAGTAGGTCCCTGAGGCTCCCCGTGCTGGATAACAGAGGGCCAATACTCTTAATTCAATCTCTTTATTTTTTCTAATACTTCAGAAATTAATAATTCTGCCCCCCCCCCACACACAAACCACCGTGAGCGCTGAGCTGAGCTGCCTAACTTTGTAACTTTAACCCAACCAATTGATGTGAACAGGCCTTGAGGCAGACCTGCTAATGAATGGATAGAGGAGAAAGAGGAAAGTTAAAAGATGGTCTTTTATAAAGTAATTTAAGAAAATCCTGTTAGCTGGATCAAGTACAAGAGTATAATTTCTCAAAATGGGAAAAATGAGAGCTTTTTCCCCTCACTCACTGAAAATGTAGGAGTTAGAGAGATAAAGAGAAGGAATCAATTGAGCCAGTAAATAGTGCTGATTGCAGAGGGGTTGGGATAGTAGGATGGCACATGGCGGTGGGATGGGGGCACTGTGTTAAAGTAGATAGAGCCCTGCCACAGGCTCACTACTCACACTGCACCTCCCACATTGACAGGCCAGTTCAGGGCTCGGCTGAGGTTGTGGCTGGGTAGCCGCAGGCACTCAGGATGGATGCCCATAGTGGATACAGTCTGTAGGACTGAACAAGCCTGTTCATGTTTGCTAATGTTCACTGCAATAAGCCAGTCAAATCAAATCAAATTGTATTCATCACGTTTTGTAAACAACAGGTGTAGATTAACAGTGAAATGCTTACTTATTGGCCCCAACGCGGCGGCAGGCAGCCTAGTGGTTAGAGCACTGGGCCAGTAACCGAAAGTTTGCTGGATCAAATCCCGACCTGACAAGGTTTAAATCTGTCGTTCTGCCCCTGAGCAAGGCAGTTAACCCACTGTTCCCTGGGCTCCAAAGACGTGGATGTCGATTAAGGCCCCCTGCACCTCTATGATTCAGAGGGGTTGGGTTAAATGTGGAAGATATATTTCAGGTGAAGGCATTCAGCTGTACAACTGACTAGGTATCCTCCTTTCCCAATGCAGAGAAAAAGAAAAGAGAAATAATAGAAAAGTAAAACGCGTAATAATAAATATACATTGAGCAAAGATAAATTAGCTATATGTACCAGCACCGAGTCTATGGAAGAGATGTGAATGACATTTAATGAAAAATAAAATGTTGTTATAGTTGCAAATTTAATAAGGACTATTGTAAATGACTGTGTGTAACTGCATTTGTTTTTGATGTTATTGTTTTTACATAAAAAAACAAGCCACTGATAACTTTGCCGAGAATATCAAGTCTGAAAAGAGATAATTAACATAAAAACACTTTTTTTTCTTCGGTTTGATTTGATTTACCTTACAAAAATATACATGTTATTTGTGTGAACTGAGGTGTCCAGGTTATCTGCTGTAGTCAGTGTGTCCCAGTGTTGTCTTCTCCAGGCTAGTATTAACACTGACACGACAGTGGGGACACATCCACAGCCTGTGAACCAGACAGACGATACACTACCGGAGATCAAATCAGATTATCACACAGTTGCCATCTCAAAGGGAAGTGATCCGTCACGAAGGCTCAGTCAGGCAACAGTGTCAGTAAGTTAATTGCAGAAATGTGGTGGTCTCGTAAAGGTATATTCAGTGCAAAGAGATACCTGAACCTCTATTCACCCTTTTATAGACTTGATAAACTCGTGGCCTTGATAGCTTTGGTCTCAGGGATTGAGTGAAGGAATAATACAACCATTATGAAGGTATGATAATGATATGTTCAAGGTCACTTTATAGGATGCTTTTCAACAGTAATGTACATTACTGTAATATGAGTAGCATGTGTTGAAAAATGTGTTTAAACTGCAGTGGACAATTTCCCCTGGATAAGAAAACACTTGCTTCATATGCACTATAAAACATCTTCTAATACAATATGATAACATTAATAATTATTTTAGAATATACATTTATGTTGTAATATCCCCATGTCTAATTGTGTTATGTGTAAGTTGTTGCAAGTGTAGAACTGATATCTCAAACAAATATTGCTTCCACATAGGCCTATCTACAATTACAATAATATTGAACTAGCCTTAAAACACTGTAATTACACAATTATAGATTAGTAATTATATCAAATACAACATCTATCCAAATTTATCCTTTAATCATTAACATGTAACAACAGTGTGTTACGTGTGAGACATTGAGATATTCACATTTTAATATTGAAAATAAAGGCCTAATTTCATCCTATACACTCACAGGATATTTAGCAAAACAGAAATTGTTGTGCAAATGATTTAGATGTATATGTAGTACAGTAAGCCCAGACATTGACCATAAAACCCCTCCATCAGGCAATCCCCCTCTGTACAATGCTCTCATTGATACAGTGTGGATGACTGCTCTCTGAAGGTATGCCAAACAGCATGCATTATTTGATGTTAAATCCCCTGTGTATTATGACTGGAAAGTAATTGTAAGTATTTGTATTTGTTTCTTTTGCTGTGGTGTGTTCTGGGTAATTCTTAATACCTTCCAGAGATTATACGGTAACTCCCAAACTCCCATTATTATAATTAAGCCTGACTTGGATATAAAATGAGCAAATACCAATTTAGTTTTGCAACGTGTGAGGGAGCATCTCTGTGTTTCTCCTCTGTGTCCCTTGTGTCTCTATTTCTGTATATGCTCTGGTATCTGTGTTTTATGTTTGATGGTTGTCTCTGTGTGTGTGTGTTGTGTATCTGTGTGTTGTGTGTGTGTATGAATGTGTCAAAGGAAAGTCTTGCTGGAGAAGAAGACGGGCAAAGGGCAGGTTTGGTGAGGCATGGAGACTGCAATCATCTCCCCTCTGGCAAAATTCACAAGCATTCCCCCATCCATGCGCTCTTCTTTCTATTCTTTATCTGTCATACAATGTCTCCTCAGCTCTCTCTCTCTGAGTCACTTACAAAGGCAGCGGTTTCCTCCTCCAAAATGAGGCCACGCACGGAAGGTATGCAAATTAATCATTGCTCATGGATTAGAATGGGACACCATATACCCTAAATCATGATTGTCAATCATGGCTGGGGATTAAGGGATATGGGCTTACAGACCTAAAAAAGCTACATTTCACCCCTCAGGAAGATCCCCATTGTGAGCAGCTCTGAGGAAGAAAGAGTTCTTCAGGGGAGGAGAGCAATACTAGAGCACGACTGCCCTCTGCTGGCCTACTAGAGGTACTGAACCATTTCTACTACAGCAGCACGGCTACTCATTCCACATGGGAAAATACTTGGGAGGAGAGCACAGAACACATTCATTTACATTTGATCTACCCTCAAGGCAAATGCTTGATGAAACAAAAGCATGTGTTGTTGTGTTGACGTAGTGTTTCGTCTTTAGTTGAGGAGAGAGCGGGAGCTCTGTTTCTCTCTGCCAAGTATGGTGGCTCAGTGGGGTGCTGCAGATGTTTCTATTGGAAAACAACCCAAACCCATGATCAAGACACCTAACTGCTCACATCCCAGGGTTGGGTGAGTGCTATTGAACCTAGCTGTTGTTTTGTGTGTATGTATGTATGTATGTGTGCGTTTGCGCACTGTGCATGCGTGTGTGGGTAAGTGATACAGATTAGAAACTAAAAGTAGCATTGAGACAATTTATATTGGGATTTCTTGTGAGAAGTCAACCCTGTTTATTACAGACAGAGATCCATGCTTCGCTGATTGTGTGCAGACCCCGAAGCCCTCAGTCAGAGTGCCAGTCTGTTCCTGTGGAGCAGTCAAACAGAAAAGCCCAGCCAAGAGCGTGCACAGCACAGGCATGGAGCCAGGAAACAGGAAAATGATGAACAGTATTAATAGAGTTATGGCATAGAGGGAAGGAGTGGGAGAGAACAAAGCACACCACCGCACGTTGGTTTAATATTATCAAAAGGATGGTGGTGGATGATTAAATGATTCGAGGGAGGGCTCTATTGGGCCACAGTGGACTAGGCATTCACTATGACAAGAGGGAAGCGAAGGAGGAGAGCATTGGCATCAGTCTCATTCTGCCTAGTGAATTTCCAGGATGCCCAAGACTAAAGGTGGCATGACACCTGTGCCATGTTGGGCCTGGCTGGCACACTCTGGGCAGTGGGTCAAGGCCAGGGCAAAATCTACAACACATTAAGAGAGCCTGGCGGGGTAAGTGTCTGGCACGATGCCCATCTCCTGACTCCTGTAGTGACGTAGTGACAGCCTGGAGAATGGCTTTTGAAAAGGGGCAGCACATGAACAACAACCCATTCTATCTATTCAGTCGGAAAGCACCCTGTTTGCAACCCCTATCATAGCTGTATCCAACCTGCCTTTTGATTATGCTCTATTATGCTCTCTCCTTTTGCATCTGGACTCCCTCTTTCCAAGCCATACTGTAGATGTCAAGTGACAAATGTCTGATATGAAATGTAGATGGGGTCAACAGGCAGTTAAATAGCACCAGTTATTGCTGGCTCTGGCATCATTGATCTGATTCCCACATCAAAGAGGCTGATGAGGGGTGTTGTATGAATACAAAAGCTGCCCACAATACAAGTGTTAATTACTTGGTGTCTAATTTGAAGGGGGATCCTTAACACCCTCCCAGCCTGGCTGCTACGGCTCCCACACCTGAGTCATCTCTCTGATGATGGCAGGAAAATCAAATACATAAGTGAAATTGATACAAGCCGCCGGCAGACGAAAGAGCAAGTGCTAATCACTATGCATCATTAGGTGAAGATTTAGCTTAAACGTGTTTAGCAGGAATTAAGCAAAGCTGTTGTTGACATGGATTGACTGCTGTAATGCTTTATTGTCAGTGCTCCAGGAGGCAGAGGGAGGACCGGCATGTATGGGAGGGAGACGCCGAAAGCAGGGATTTGTGGGATTCTGAAGGACTAGCTGGGCTTGTAGCGTAGAGAGTGGACAAACTGAAAGTGCGATGACATCTTAGTGTGGAAGAGGGGGTTGCTGGAAGACTGGTGTTGAGTGGGGATGATGGTGGAGAATATGACCTGCGGAGAGAACAAAGATATTGACGGACAGAGCAGAGGACTGGAGGAATCAGACTTCCTCTTAACAGAACACACAATAAATGGAGTTTCAAGAGTTGTTGCTGTTGAATATGTAGCTTAAAGTAGAACACTCAAGAGTCTAGCGTTTGAAACAGTTTGTCTTTCATTTGAATACAATAACACACGCCAAGAACAAATGACAAAACAATACATCCACTTTTCATATTGCCTCATGGAGATCACTCTTGACAAGGAGACATCTTCCTTACTGAGGGTGTGAGTGACAGAGAATTAGCCTGGTGACACTGCAGGTTGGCAGGTTTGGTAGCTTAAGAGAGGGGCACTCCGTATCTGGCCACTAATACAGGTGTAATTGCTGGCTGAGCTCTACCTGAGCCTGCTGGGTGAGGATAAAACTCAGGGAGAGTGGAGGAAGAGAGAGAGGAGGGAAAGTGAATTAATGGGTTTGGATGCATGTTCTGCATTTCCTTGTTTAGGAAGTTCAGAAATGATTGATAGATAAAAATATCAAATGTGTACTGTGCATGTTTTTACAAGTTGAATAAGGTTCTTTGGCTACATCCAGATGCTTGCATTCTTGCAGAACTTCCTTTCAATCTGAACAGGAAAAAGCATGAGGAAATAGTGCCGTCGGGAAAGTATTCAGACCCCTTGACTTTTCCACATTTTGTTACTTTACGGCCTAATTCTAAAATGTATTAAATTAGAAACAACAATCCCCAGCAATCAAATTTTGGCAAAAATATACAAAATAAATACAGATCTGTGGAAGGGTATCAAAATATTTATGGAGCATTGAAAGTCCCAAAGGACACAGTGGGCTCAATCATTCTTAAATGGAAGAAGTTTTGAACCACCAAAACTCTTTCTAGAGCTGGTCGCCCAGACAAACTGAGCAATCGGGGGAGAAGGGCCTTGGTCAGGAAGGTGAACCCAATGGTCACTCTGACAGATGTCGAGAGTTCCGCTGTAGAGATTAGAGAACCTTCCAGTAGGTCAACCTAATCTGCAGCACTCCACCAAACAGGCCTTTATGGTAAAGTGGCCAGACGGAAGTCACATGACAGCTCGCTTGGAGTTTGCCAAAAGGCACCTAAAGACTCAGACCAGATGAGAAACAAGATTCTCTGGCTTGATTCTTTGGCCTGAATTCCAAGCGTCACGTCTGGAGGAAACCTGGCACCATCCCTACGGTGAAGAATGGTGGTCGCAGCATCATGCTGTGGGGATATTTTAGCAGAAGGGACTGGGAGACTAGTCAGGATCGATACAAAGATGAACAGATCAAAGTACAGAGAGATCCTTGATGAAAACCTGCTCCAGAACGCTCAGGACCTCAGACTGGGGCAAAGGTTCACCTTCCAAAAGGACAATTGACCCTAAGCACACAGCCAAGACAACACAGGAGTTGCTTCAGGACAAGTCTCTGAATGTCCTTGAGTGGCCCAGCCAGAGCCCGGACTTGAACATCTATGGAGAGACCTGAAAATAGCTGTGCAGCGACGCTCCCCATCCAACCTGACAGAACTCTGCAGAGAAGAATGGGAGAAGCTCCCCAAATGCAGGTGTGCCAAGCTTGTAGCATCATACCCATGAAGACTTGAGAATGTAATCGCTGATAAAGGCGCTTCAACAAAGTACTGAGTAAAGGGTCTGAATACTTATGTAAATGTGATCAGTTTCTTTAATAATTTGTCAACCATTTCTAAAAACGTGTTTCTGTTTTGTCATTATGGGGTATTGTGTGTAGATTGATGAGGGGGAAAAAACAACGTAATGCATTTTAGAATAAGGCTGTTCGGTAACAAAATGTGGAAAAAGTCAAGGGGTCTGAATACTTTCCAAATGCACTGTATATCTTCCTCAACCAGGGGTTTGATTGAATGTAGAACAAGAACAGTTTTCCGTTGTTTTGTCTCCGTCTCCAGACAGACGCCCCTGCGTGTGCTTGTGTGTGTAAACGTGTGTCGATGCAGGAGCTGCTCAGACTGTGGCGGCTGACGAGTAAGACGGAACAGTCTTATCCAGCTCTCCAGTATTGACAGTGTTACTAATCCCCTCCAGCTGCTCAAACACCCCCGAAAAAAACCATCCCTCCCATTTACCCATGCAGGGCGTCCCTGGGGGCAGGCTGTGCCTTAGCCTCCTCTCCAGTTATAGTCTCTAGCCGGGGCCCATTCCCCCCACCCCTACCCAGGCAGCATGTATTAATCGCTGCTAAAACAAATCGTTTTCAAATGTTTGGTAGAAGGCCCAGTGTTTGCACCAGGGCCTAACAAAATATTTTTTACAAGCTATCCAGTTGTGATTAGGGCTGGGAGAATTTAATTTCCGTGGCATTGATAATAATATTAGCCTAATTAATGATGTTGTTTGACTTTGCTCAGCACTCTGTGTACCTTCTACACAACACTAGCCAGCCGGAGCAGTGGCTGAGTGCTCAGCCATCTCCATCTCGCCCCATCTCTCCAGTCCATGACGACTGCACACATTTCATGAACCGCTAGATGTCTAATCCCTCGAACAGATTCTGTTCCTGTAGTCTAGAGAACTTTACTCTTTTAGGGAGAAATTACTCTGAGTCTGGCATGTTAAGAATACCTAATGAGTTATAAGTCTATTCCTATCACTTCCTGCACGAAGCCTACTCTCTCACTGAGTTCTTACATTTCAAACTCTTTCTTCACGGTTATTGTTCATGAAAATGAGACTAATTAAACACATTTTTTTTTATGACTCATTAAAGGTAAACAGCAGTATACTGGGAATAGCTTAGCATAATACATAACTTCAGGTTTGGTCTCACCGACACTGATAGACAAACAATTACCACCATAGAGAACGCAGAGGCACAGCGATCTTGACCCTCCCTGGCCTCCTGTAGGCCCCGTGAAGTCCACTTAACTTTCACTCATTATCTCCTTAAGCGGTGAAGAGAAGTCCACAATGGAGAGCACGGATGGTAAGCCTCATTGGATAAGCAGGTGTTGATCTATGCAATTACAATGACACATTCACTGACCTCTCGGACCTGTCATCTTAGCCACAGACGGACCACCCAGGACCCCCGAGTGGTTCTCAGACATGATTACGGCTGGGATCACAGCCAGTGTGTTGACTCCTCACCTCTCCCTTGAGGTCAGGGGTCGGAGAGAGGTGGTCATGTGACTCTCTCTGGCAGGCACAGCGGAGCTCTTTAGCAGGCTTGGTTCGGGAGGAGAGAGAGAAGGATGTTGGTGAGAGTAGATTCCTCTGGGAGTTCTGTATGAGGGGTGGCTGTTTCCAGTATGCAGTCAGTCAGTGCCATGACAGGCCTGAGCTATGAAGAGCTCAACTTTCTCTTTGCAGTAGCTTTAAAGTCTGTTCCTGTGTACAAGTGCAGCCACAGAATATACATTTGGCACAATCAAAACAAAATGTCGCTCTATGTTAAAGTTGAAAGCTTGGAAATCCAAGGTTGATATTACCGGTAATATGACCCAATCATGTTTTGGTGGATTAGTATTTCAAAACAAGAGTCATATACATTTAAAATTCTTTGTGTTGCAGAAGTCAAGGGCAAAATGCAGGAAACTTTAGGTGAAAGGTGCAGTGAAAATGTGTTATTTTATAGCACGTGTCAAACTCATTCTACGGAGGGCTGAGTGTCCGCGGGTGTTCATCCTCCCTTGACCTTAATTCATCAATCAAGTACACTGATTAGTAAGGAACTCCTCACAACTGGTTGTCCAGGTCTTAATTGAAAGGAAAACCAAAAACCAGCAGATACTATGCCCTCCGTGGAATGAGTTTGACAGCCCTGTTTTACAGGGTCAGTCATCAAAGTATCGCATCCCTGGAGCAAACTAGGGTTAAGTGCCATGCTTAAGGGCACATAAACAGATTATTCACCTTGTCGGCTCGAGTATTCGAACCAGCGACCTCTCGGATACTGGCCCAATGCTCTAACCCAGGGTTTCTTAAACTTTATCAGCTCGAGATCCAAATGAGAAATTGACCGTCCTCCAGTGACCCAAATCGTCCTCCAACAAACCAAATTAAGAAGAAATAGTGTTTGATTATATATGTATTCTCATAACTCGCGACCCACCTCCCACAAACTCAGGGCCCACTTTGGGTCCCGACCCATAGTTTAAGAAACCCTGCTCTAACCTCTAGGCTATCTGTCGACCAACTGTGAATGGCGGTGGTCTTTCTTGGCCTCTAGGATGGACAAAGCAAAAGGTGCTACTGCAGATGAGAAAACTCCATCCAGGTTGGCTGAATTCCGTTTCCATGGTTGAGTTTTGTGAAATCATAGGCCGTGGTGATTGGACGGACCGATGGCTGGACAGCGACGCATTGGCCAGGGCCATTAGCTGAAGTGTCGTCCCAGTCTGGCCTGGCGGTAGTCCACTCTCAGCTGTACGAAGGCGTGCAGAAGGTTCCGGTCCAGGTTGGTGAGCTGCTCACCGGAGCAGACCTGTTTGAGGTTGTCTGGGGCAACCACCAGGAGGTTACACAGGGCGTGGAGCGTGTCAAAGAGCTGCAGCACAAGAGGAACCTGGGGGACAGACAGTGAACCATTAGGAACCAGAGGTTCCTGGGGGACAGGCAGTAAACCATTAGGAACCAGAGGATCCTGGGGGACAGACAGTGAACCATTAGGAACCAGAGGATCCTGGGGGACAGACAGTAAACCATTAGGAACCAGAGGATCCTGGGGGACAGACAGTAAACCATTAGGAACCAGAGGATCCTGGGGGACAGACAGTAAACCATTAGGAACCAGAGGATCCTGGGGGACAGACAGTGAACCATTAGGAACCAGAGGATCCTGGGGGACAGACAGTAAATTATTAGGAACCAGAGGATCCTGGGGACAGACAGTAAACCATTAGGAACCAGAGGATCCTGGGGGACAGACAGTAAACCATTAGGAACCAGAGGATCCTGGGGGACAGACAGTAAACCATTAGGAACCAGAGGATCCTGGGGGACAGACAGTAAACCATTAGGAACCAGAGGATCCTGGGGGACAGACAGTAAACTATCAGGAACCAGAGGATCCTGGGGGACAGACAGTAAACCATCAGGAACCAGAGGATCCTGGGGGACAGACAGTAAACTATCAGGAACCAGAGGATCCTGGGGGACAGACAGTAAACTATCAGGAACCAGAGGATCCTGGGGGACAGACAGTAAACCATTAGGAACCAGAGGATCCTGTGGGACAGACAAACCTTTAGCGTTCTGCTAGGAGGAATAAACCAAACCTTTAACTAGGCCAAGAGGCATTTATTCAGTATCACTACTAGCTCTACATGATGTCAACTGTTGCTACATGCGTAATGATGCTAACTCTGGTGTGACCTCTCACCCGGAAGTCCTTGGCACTTTTGCGGTACTCGGCCACGTCGCAGATGGCCAGCATGCCTCCCATGGAGCTGTAGCTGTACTGCTGCAGGTGCTCGTGGATGAGGCGGTGGAAACGCACGCCCAGCTCCGTCAGCACTGTGTCCACGTTCTTACCATCCATGGACTTCCGCACACGCTCCACCTGCCGACTCACATACACACACACCTTGGAGCAGGCCTGGGGAGCACAGGGAGGAAGTAGGAGTCGGACTGTGTAGTTCTGGTGTCAAAGGTCAAGTGAATCAATGTGCATAAAAAGAATTTGCAACTTCTACAACTATGAAGAATTCTCTGGTACTTGCATAAAACAGATGACTTTCAAGTTAAATACAGTTTTTTTTTTAAATACATTGAAATTCAACAACATATTCTGAACTGCCAGGAGCAGCGTGTTTAACATGGTTTGATTCTCGCTTTGCTTTTCATAAATGAGAGCAGAAGTGGAGGCTGGGTGCAGTTCACCCCTTACTGCGGTGCACTGGATCATGACGTTGTTCTCATCTTCAGGCCTGAAGTCTGTCTTCTTCTGTTCCGTAGCCAGGATGTGCTTCATCTGTCCCACCATGCAGTTCAGTGTCCTGCAGAGAGAGGACAACACCATGACGACCACCCCTAACACACTAATAGGATACATTCACTCATTTCCCATGATGCTGTTGATAACATTTACAACACTTTGTGGTTTACTGACCTGTCTATGCCGGTGTCCAGTTTCACCTCCATCTGTTCAATCACCTCCTTCTTCTTGTGCAGGCACTCTGTCAGTTTGGGAGATGAGCTGGTGGAGACAGAAGGTCCATGAGAGGTCAAAGGCAATAAAAACCTAACACAGAACAACTTTATCTGGACAGCATGAAGCTATCTAGAGAGTTGCTACCTATTAATGGGGGAGGATGTGTGATTGACCGTTCAGGCCCCACGCTAACCTGATAAGAGGCATTAGGTGGTCGTTGAACTGCTTATCAAACAGGTGGAAGATGGTGTTGGCCTGCTGGACCACATCCAGGAAGTACAGGTTGGCATTCTTGGCATCAGCTGAGGGAATGGCTGTAGAAAGAGAGAAACACACCACTTTTCTTTTAAAAAAAGTCAAAAGAGAACAACAGAAGGATAGGAAGATGAACATACAACACCTACAAATGAAAAGTATCTGCTCAAGGTTTCACAGCCTTTAGGTGTTAGTGAGAGTTAGATGTACCGGAGAGGCCGATTTCCAGTGCGTAGTCGATGTGGTCCATACACAGGTGTTCCACCAGCAGCAGGAAGATGGAGAAGGCGTTCTTAGGCAGGTCCGAGGGATCTGAGAGCTGGTTCACAACACACAGAGACAGGAACTGACTTACTCTCAGCACTCTACAGGGATTTACTGCATGCAGTGTTATTGTCTCTCCTGCAGGTGGCAGCATAGCAGCCTTACCCTGTTGCACCTCTCGAAAGCGTGGCGCGTTTCCTGCAGCAGGTTGACCACCACCTCCTGGGAGAGGAAGGTCTCTCCGTGGGTATCAATGCTGGGCCCCAGGGGCAGGTTGGTGCGCTGCCTGATCCGCTCCTTCAGCTCCTGGATACTGGGGAGGGGGGGTGCATTAAGGAAAAGGGAAGAGTGAACTCAAAGACCTTGCTATGATGAGGAGTGGAGAGATGAGGAACATACTATTTAAATCCATTTAACTATTTAATCCAACTGAGATCTGACCCCAAGGATGAACAAGAAGTTTTGGGTAAAGGAAGACGAGATGGAAGAGAGGGTCAGGGGGTAGAGGTGGTCAGTCACTTCCTACCTGCCCCCACCCTGTGGACGTTTCTGGTGGTTCTTGGAGTCGTAGTAGCGCTGCAGGATCATGGCACTGCGTGTGCGGAGGTAGTCTTTCTCCATTTCAATGTAGCTCTCCAGATAGTTAGAGAAGATGTTTTTAATGAGCTTGGACAGGAAGGTGTGTTTGTCTGAGCCCAGGTTGAACTCGGTCAGCTTGGAAGCCAAGGCCGTTGTCCTGGAGACACAGGGTTGCCGCGGTTTCAAAAAAGTCAGAATAGATGGTATGAGGTGCTTAGAGTGAGAGGTCAAAGGGCGAACAGCAGTATTACCTGGTATAAAGGTCATAGAGGTTTTTGAGGTATTGTTCAACATCAGAGCGGCGGGTTTCATCCAGTTTTTCTTTTACGTGGGCCTGGAACACAAAACTGCTTAGTCAGTCCATCAGAACTGGGTCAGAGAACTAAGACATTTTTAAACCTTGTGGCAGCTGAAGATTTGGTCAATAGGAGAGACTGTCCACTGTACCTGTAGTTTGTTCTCAAATATGTTCTGGATGAGTTTGGCCATGACGGTCTCTGGGCTCTGGAAGACCTCTCCCACCTGCTTGTTGACCCGCTGGCAGAGGAGTGCAGTGTCTTCAAACACATCACTACGCATGTAAGCCCCCTGAACACAGACAGTCAGACAGAGTGAGAAAGAGAAAGAGCGAGAGAGAGGGTTAACCCCATAGAATTAGGAATTAGAATACTAGAATGGATAAAGTATTATGCCAGTAGAAAAGGTCAGCCATTTTGGTCAGGGAGTTAGTCAGCCAGTGTGCTGTGATACAATGGTGTAAAACAATGAATTTGAAGATTATCTGCACAGTATGTTTATTAGCTGACTTACCAGCTAGTTTAAGTGGAATGATTCCATATATTTTCAATTTAACTGCCAATATTCCATGCAAATGCAGTCAATCCACAGCCAGACACTGGCTGAAATCAGTTAATGATAGGACTTCGACAAGTCAGAAATGCGAAAGTACTGATTTTGTATTATAACACTCACAGCTTTCCAGGGAAACAAACATTGAGACATTTATTGTCCGTTTACATATACACTGCTCAAAAAAATAAAAGGGAACATATAAACAACACAATGTAACTCCAAGTCAATCACACTTCTGTGAAATCAAACTGTCCACTTAGGAAGCAACACTGATTGACAATAAATTTCACATGCTGTTGTGCAAATGGAATAGACAACAGGTGGAAATTATAGGCATTTAGCAAGACATCCCCCAATAAAGGAGTGGTTCTGTAGGTGGGGACCACAGACCACTTCTCAGTTCCTATGCTTCCTGGCTGATGTTTTGGTCACTTTTGAATGCTGGCGGTGCTTTTACTCTAGTGGTAGCATGAGACGAAGTCTACAACTCACACAACTGGTTCAGGTAGTGCAGCTCATCCAGGATGACACATCAATGCGAGCTGTGGCAAGAAGGTTTGCTGTGTCTGTCAGCGTAGTGTCCAGAGCATGGAAGCGCTACCAGGAGACAAGCCAGTACATCAGGAGACGTGGAGGAGGCCGTAGGAGGGCAACAACCCAGCAGCAGGACCGCTACCTCCGCCTTTGTGCAAGGAGGAGCACTGCCAGAGCCCTGCAAAATGACCTCCAGCAGGCTACACATGTGCATGTGTCTGCTCAAACGGTCAGAAACAGACTGGATGTTATGAGGGCCCGACGTCCACAGGTGGGGGTTGTGCTTACAGCCCAACACCGTGCAGGACGTTTGGCATTTGCCAGAGAACACCAAGATTGGCAAATTCGCCACTGGCGCCCTGTGCTCTTCACAGATGAAACAGGTTCACACTGAGCACGTGACAGACGTGACAGTCTGGAGACGCCGTGGAGAAAGTTCTGCTGCCTGCAACATCCTCCAGCATGACCGGTTTGGTGGTGGGTCAGTCATGGTGTGGGGTGGCATTTCTTTGGGGGGGCCGCACAGCCCTCTGTGTCCTCGCCAGAGGTAGTCTGACTGCCATTAGGTACCGAGAAGAGATCCTCAGACCCCTTGTGAGACCATATGCTGGTGTGGTTGGCCCTGGGTTCCTCCTAATGCAAGACAATGCTGGACCTCATGTGGCTGGAGTGTGTCAGCAGTTCCTGCAAGAGGAAGGCATTGATGCTAAGGACTGGGCCGCCCGTTCCCCAGACCTGAATCCAATTGAGCACACCTGGGACATCATGTCTCGCTCCATCCACCAACGCCACGTTGCACCACAGACTGTCCAGGAGTTGGTGGATGCTTTAGTCCAGGTCTGGGAGGAGATCCCTCAGGAGACCATCCGCCACCTCATCTCAGGAGCATGCCCAAGCGTTGTAGGGAGGTCATACAGGCACGTGGAGGCCACACACACTACTGAGCCTCATTTTGACTTGTTTTAAGGACATTACATCAAAGTTGGATCAGCCTGTAGTGTGGTTTTCCACTTTTTTTGAGTGTGACTCCAAATCCAGACCTCCATGGGTTGATAAATTTGATTTCCATTGATAATTTGTGTGTGATTTTGTTGTCAGCACATTCAACTATGTAAAGAAAAAAGTATTTAATAAGAGTATTTCATTCATTCAGATCTAGGATGTGTTATTTTAGTGTTCCCTTAATTTTTTTGAGCAGTGTATTTTTTTAGGCTATTTATACGTAACATTTATAATTATATTACAATATTTTAGGGTAACAATAATTCTATAACAGTAATTATGATATATCCCACATGTTTCTGCCTAAGTAAAAGCAGGAAATGCATCACTTCTTTACTAATGCCTCTATTGCCATTCATTCCAATTAGAATGGTTTGTATTTTAACAATGGCTACCATTTTCACCCCATTCTGGAACTTTGAGGGTTTATGACATAGATTTCCTATTAAATTACTAGAGGGGCTATGTTGAACCCAGACCTCAAGACTAACCTGTGGTGAGACGACAGAAGCGCTCAGGTACTCTATACTGAGTTGTTATAAAGGGTTCATGTTCAACTTAACACTGCACACTCACCTCCTGGCACTGCTTGATATATACATCCACACAGTGTGCATAGCCCTGCAGGAAACACAGACATGTCACAATCACACCTGCATGACTTCCACAATCTAACATCACCAAAAAATGACAACAAACTGTATGCATGGTTGCATAGACGCTGAATGAGACACAAGAGCATATCTGTAAGTTACAACACAACTCAAACAATAACACACATCTTCCTTTAATATGGAGACATATCAGAGTGTGTCCAGTGTTTGTGGGTCACCTTGAAGTGTAAGAGGACCGCGGCGACTTCCTGCATGCGGCCAATCTCGCCCCTACGCTGGGCCGCCGTGAACTCCTGGATCAGCTGGCGCTCCAGGTCGTGGTATTTACCTAGGCACACACTCAACAGATTTAGTTGCCTTTCTTAGCATGGCTGTGTTGTCACTTGTTCATCAATCAGCAACAAATGAGCATGTTGAACGCAAACACTCACTTGCAATCTTGGCCTTAACATCTGCAAACCTGTTAAGAGGACAAGGATAGAGGCATTCATCAGAGAGATATCGGACATTTAAAAAGACTCGAACACAAAATTATATAACGTGTAGTCCCTCTAATTTGAAGTGAGTTGAATATATTCTCTCCCTCAGAAACAACAGTTAATGCAACCTAACATTGACAAAAATATTTCTGATTTATCTATGAGATGGGCTAGAGGCAGAGTAGCAGCACCTATACTGTTTACATTATACCACAGAGATCGTGTAATGCTGCCTCCAGGACTACTTACCTGTCGAATGGCAGCTCCTGGGCTATGAGATGCAACTTCTGAATGATATCAGCAGCTTCCTTAATCTGGGAGAGGGAGAAATAGCGGGGAGGGAGACAGAGGAGCATAAGAAATGGACATCCAGAGAGCAGACCAGCATCTCCACTTAGGGGATCATGTTAAACCAGCCCTCCTCCACCTCCTCTCTGTACACCACGGAGATGATAACAAGCAGCCGCTGCTCACCTGGCTAACGGCATCCACAGCAGCCCTGAGTTAGCAGCATATCCAACTCTGTATTGCTATGCCTCCTCTGAAAGGGCTGTAATCCCACAGGAGCCTAAATCGCCTTCAATAATCTGTCCGGCCAGGGATATCTCTCTAAAGAGAGGCCCTGTCAACCGCCCACTCCCCCCACCCGACATACACACTTTGGCTGAAAACCCCAGACCTAGGACAGGCCCGCCGTCCGCAACTCCCCGGTTTCTGCAGATGCCTGCCTCAGCTAACATTATTACTCCGCTCCCGTGAGGAGGATCCAGCCTTTCTGCTCGGCAAAGGTTTTCTAAGTATCTGTCCCCCAGCTAAGATTAGCTAAATCCCATGTAAGTAATGTAGCCGTCTCTCTGCAGTCAGGGTTTAGCAGCACTTGTCTCCACGCTGGCGGCCCAGCCCTCCCTTTCAGAAGGATTAGCAGAGCCATCCCCCCTTCAGCTATTCACTCGCAGCTTTCCTCTTTCCTCCTCGTCTGGAGGTATGCTCAGAAAAAGGGATCTGTCTCCAATTTCCACATCATGCCTCTCTGGAAGCATTCTCATCCCATGTCCAGCTCCCGTCTCTGAGATTGATTACTGTTTTCCCACTAAAAGGAATTCATTGAGAGAATCCCAAACTCTTCAAAAACAGCTATGATATTCTGATAATACACTATCAAATTTTTGAGGGTTGATAGGGAGGTCGCTCAGATAGTTTTGAACCCTATAGACGGGTTAGCTGACAACATCAAAAAAACAAATGCGAACGCTTCAATGGGGCAGAAGGCTTCGGTGTGTTGCTGTGATTCCGGATGGCCAGATAGCTAACAACAAGGACAAGAAACTGCCATATTGAGAAACGTAGGTGGCTCATTTCAACTCATTGTACACTATATATACACACAAAAGTATGTGGACACCTTCAAATTTGTGAATTCGGCTATTTTAGCCACACCCGTTGCTGACAGGTGTATAAAATCAAGCACACAGCCATGCATTTTCCATAGACAAACATCGGCAGAATGGCCCGTGCAGAAGAGCTCAGTGACTTTCAACATGGCACCGTCATAGGATGCCACCTTTCCAACAACTCAGGTAGTCAAATTTCTGCCCTGCTAGAGCTGCCCTGGTCAACTGTAACTGTTCTGTTATCGTGAAGTGGAAACGTCTAGGAGCAACGATGGCTCAGCCACGAAGCAGTAGGCCAAACAAGCTCACAGAACAGGAATGCCGAGTGCTGAAGCGCGTGGCGTGTAAAAATTGTTTGTCCTCAGTTGCAACACTCACTCCCAAGTTCTAAACTGCATCTGGTAGCAACGTCAGCACAAGAACTCTTCGTAGGGAGCTTCATGAAATGGGTTTTCATGGCCGAGCAGCCGCACACAAGCCTAAGATCACAGTGCGCAATGCCAAGTGTCGGCTGGAGTGGTGTAAAGCTCGCCGCCATTGGACTCTGGAGCAGTGTAAACATATTCTCTGGAGTGATGAATCCCGCTTCACCATCTGACAGTCCGACGGACAAATCTGGATTTGGCGGGTGCCAGGAGAACGCAACCTGGCCCAATGCATAGTGCCAACTAAGGTTTGTTGGAGGAGGAATAATGGTCTGGGGCTATTTTTCATGGTTCGGGCTAGGCCCCTTAGTTCCAATGAAGGGAAATCGTAACACTACAACATACAATGACATTCTAGACGATTCTGTGCTTCCAAATGTGGCAACAGTTTGGCGAAGGCCCTTTCCTGTTTCAGCATGACAATTCCCCCGTGCATAAAGCGAGGTCCATACAGAAATGGTTTGTCGAGATCGATGTGGAAGAAATTGATTGGCCTGCACAGAGCCCTGACCTCAACTCCATCAAACACCTTTGGGATGAATTGGAACACTGACTGCGAGCCAGACCTACTGCCCAACATCAGTGCCCGACCTCACTAATGCTCATGGCTGAATGGAAGCAAGTCCCCACAGCAATGTTCCAACATCTAGTGCAAAGCCTTCCCAGAAGTGTGATGGCTGTTATATCAGCAAAGGTAGGACCAACTCCATATTAATGCCCATTATTTTGGAATGAGATGTTTGACGAGCAGGTGTCCACATACACTACATGACCAAAAGTATCTTGTTACTGATACTGTCTCTTTTTTGGGGGGTGTTTGACTGATGTCACGTCTATGCTAGTATGGCTAAAATGTGGAAGCTAGCTAAACAACAACCGGAGAAATGTCTTTGAGAAACAACAAATGCTAATTGTGAAAATGTATTTGTTTTCAATAAACATTAGAGACGAAATATAGTTTACATGTTGTCAACAATCTAAGTCAACTCTGTCTGGTTTGCCCCATAGTTGCACATGCATCGTTTGTTGCTAAACAACCAACCCATCATTAGGAAACATAGATTAATTAGGCCCAGTCTACCTCGCAACTTCAGGCAATTAAGCCAGACATGAGCATGTTGACATCCATACCAGTCAATCCGTTAGCTATTGTCAAGAAGTAAATGCGAGTATATTAATCCAAATTAGCTAAGGGTTTCAATTAAAGGGATCAATTCCACAAATTAAAATGGGTGGTTACTTCATAATCCTGTTCATTAACTAATTTCAGTTCTTAATATCTTTCACTGCTGTAGTTTTTAGTTTGTTTTCAATGGTCAAACTCAATCTCTTTAGGATGACATGTGGGTGGATGGTAGTGTATGCATCCTGACTTTTTCTGGGTTGTTGAAGACATCACTGCGAAGCTCCCCATCCAGGAACTCATTAAAGTAGGTCATGAGACGCTGGGCCTCCACAGCCCTCTGCCTGGGCGTGTTCACTCCCTCCAGCTGGTCACCAAGGTGGCACACCTTGGTGGCCACATAGCTGATGTGCTCGTCCAACTCCTGGAAGTGCTGGAAGGCTACCTGTATGGAGACAAAGAAGTCACATGTTTAGTGACATGATTGATGAATGTGGATAAAACATTTTCTTCAGAAAAGTCGACAGAAACTCCTGGGGATTTGGGGTTGTGGTGGGTGGTTGAGGGTCCGGTGGGCCGTGAAGCTGACCTGGTTGCTCCTCTGTAAGTCCTGCACTTTGTGGGCAAACTCCTTGGCTTCTCTGTGACACTGGTGCTCCAGCTTCTCCACCCGCCGCTGGATCTTCTCATCCAGATGCTTCAGCTCCTCTATGTGGTTCTCAAACTCCTCCAGCAGTCTGGAAGGGAAGCAGGACAAGGGCTTTGTTAACACACTGCAGGTCTACCTCACATTGGTCTAGAGTAAACACTCTATAGCCATAAGGCCACTTACAGTACAAGCTGGCCTTCAACACTCTTCATTGATCTACAGTCATGAGTTTTACAGCAAACAAAGGGTAGGGAAAAACTGCTTTACTATATTACTAGCATGAGTGACTGAGTAATATGGGGTTAGATTTGTCCTACTAACCTTACACTCTCTCTGTTAATATTTATAAATAGCATTGGGGGCTTAATTCTTGGGTCCCCAGATTTCAGAATCTCTACAAACTGGAAGCTTCGTCAGCTGCATTTAAAGTGAGGACTGTGGAGCAAATGTTGTAAGTCAGCACCATATTTAACAGAGTTGGAAACATCCCAAAATGATGAGTATATAATCTTTTGGCTAATTCCTTAGGTGGTGGCTACAGCTTAGGCACATTGCCCATCCCTTCCCAACGTGCACACATTCCCTCTCTGTCAGTTACTGTATGACTCAGAACTTAGTGGCCTCCCATAATGCTCTGCCTCAGAGTTATCTTCAATGGAGGTTTAAATAAAGCTTGCTGTATTGTTGGGACTAGAGCCATGATTACAGTGAGTCTGAATAAAGCCATGTCTTTAGTACAGGACTACCTTTTGGGGTCGAATGCCTCTGCTCCTCCTTTGGACCCTCCTCCAGGGGTTCTCCAGGCCAACCTCTCTATGTACTCGTCTGCATCAAAGGGCTCCTGTGAATCATATATCACACACACACACACACACACACACACACACACACACACACACACACACACACACACACAGTAAATCAGTGTAAATGGTGTGTATCTTACATGACATGAGCAATACTGGACCTAGCTGAGGAACGCTCAACTCTGTTCTCTTATATCGAGGCGGGGTTGAGTTTTTATAACTGGGTCGCAGGATTTGAGTCACCATCATTCGATTCCTGTAAAAAATTTAATTAGTCAAACGCTTACCTGTACCTAATTTTGTCCTGTACAACTGCCGTCATTCTGCGGGGTGCTGAAATTCTACGTAAACTGAAATCCCTTCAAAAAGTAAGCTACCTGCCAGTTCGATTCACCATAATAATTCCTTAATAATTTTGCCTACTATAATTAATATAAGTATCTTCTTATAATTTAATACATTTGGTAGGCCATATTCTAATTTCCGACATTTGGTAGGCCATTTGTATGTCAACTATAGTTAGATACATGCAGCTTCTCTTCTGTCATAACTTGTTGCCCCAGAAGACCAAATAAAGTAGTGCTCACCAGAATAATGTCTTACATGGATGGAATGAATGCATTAGTAATCTAGTTAACGCTGGTAAAGTTGTCTGTTTTGTTTAGTGACCGGGGAGAAAACAGTGGAAAGATTAGTCCTGTGTAAAATGTCATCAGCTTGACCAGTTTTAAGGAAATGAAAAGCTGAGAAAAATACCAAACACGTTTCTGATAAGACTTCAGTTTGGGTGCATATTTGATATGGTTGAAATACTGTCTGATGGCATAACAGTGCCGAAGATTACACACGCATTTGCATGTTCTCAAAGAGATGCTGAAAGAAAAACATAATATTTCTCCACTGCTGTTCGAGACAAAATTAACATTTGTTTATTAATTACACTGCAAGAAATTAATAATTGTCCAGGAGTTACTATTATATTACGCTACATGTGAGAGGTTAAAGGCCGACACTCAGTGTCCATATTTCAGTGACTAACCAATATAAACGTAAATGAAGAATATGATGTTTATTCATGTTTACAGGGATACCCATGAGTAGGATATCAAAGGTGCATGTAAACAGCTTTTCCCGAATAAGACCTTAAACGGGATATGAACTACTATCCGTAATAATATGCGCATGTAAACGTAGTCACTGCTTGTAGCTGGGAAAGCCCATTCACAGACAGCAGTACATTATTGGGCCAACACTGGGCGTGACAAACTAGAAAATGCAACTGTACACAATAACAAAAAACACAGTAGCTAGAATTAACATTCACTGCTGGAAAGGCTCTGTTGGTCAACATATGTAGGTAACGTTAGCTACATGTTTGACAATATCACATCAACATATCCCTGGAAAAACACAGCACTGTCAACTGTATAGCGAGTGGTAGCTAGCTAGATGATGGCAGCTTCCTTTCAAAAACGCGATTTGCACTCATTATAGTTATCTGGCTAGCTAGCTATAGCTAACGTTAGCCAGCTAGCTATAGCCTAATCGGTTAAACAATAGGCTGGCTGGCTGGCTAGCTTGCTAGCTCGGACTTCTCGTCATATGGATGGATAGCTAGCACTGACTTCTCCTTTCTCCACCTAGCTAACATTAGCTAGCTACCTAGAACTAGCAGACAGCTACCCCAACAATACTAGAACATACAGTTCAATTTACCTCGAATAGTTGAGCAGTCGTTGACATGTTTTACTTCGATTTGCAATGTAAAAATTGCAATTCAGGCAAACTAACAGTCGGGTATGACAGACAACTGATTGATCAACTGGATTTATGTTTTGCCCTTTATTGACAACAGTTACACAGCTCTACTTCCTGTATCCAAAGCAATACAACTCCCGTGCTGAAGAAAAAAAAAAGGGTTGGGACTGGTCGTTGCCAGAATACACTGCGTAAAACGCATGCACCAAATGATTCTTGATTGGTCCAGGCAGTCACATTATTATAAAAATAGGAAGTACAGTTTGCAGTGAAAATAGAACGAAACAGAACCTCAATGTTAATTTGGTAGAACATCAGCCATGCAAGTTTAAAATGAAACAAAATTGTATTATTTTTAATTTTTAATTTTAGGATTTTACTCATAGATGTATCACTGAACAGTCCTGGTTACCATATTTATTCATAACCTCAATCACAGTCAATAATAGTCATTCCTGGCCAAAATGAGTGTGAGGGCATTGTGGATTATACAGTAACGTTACATACGAGAAGGGGAATCTGTAGTTGTGCGTTTTTCCAGATTTATAATGCTTTTTTTCTTCTTTTCCCTGATTGTACTGTGCATGTACTCATTTTTATTATTCTACTTTCAACACTGTCAGCAGGCTATGTCATCTTTGTGATTGTGCAGTATTTTGTCTTCTTCTCTAACACATGCAATACCCAACAGTGGAGCAGCGTGCTAAGTGTCTGGCCGGCCTGGTGGATGGCCCCTTCCTCCTCTGGCCAGGCTGTTCTCTGTCGCACAGGACCTCACACTGTCATTGGACCTGTGGGCTTTCCTCTGTGGGTCTGGGAGTAAGCCTGACAGTGAAGGGCTGGCCTATCACCTGGCCATGATACCCTCTATCTTCCTGCAGGTCTGCCCCTTTGGGACCCCCCTGGACATCCCTCAGCCAGGGGCCTCATCGGCATCAGCAATGCCCTCTCCTGCAAGGATCCAGAAACACCAAGTCGAGAAAACGGCTGCAGCATGGTGGGGCTGTGGTGAATGTAGCTCTATTGGAGATGGTACGCTCCATGCAGTATGGAAACTGCACAGTGTCTACGGTGAATTGCAAGGTGAGCACAGTCTATGGTACAGTAAATGTAATGCTAAAGCTTCTTGTTGCCTTCTGCTGTCTCCTAATTTTATCAAACCTATTTGTTCTTTTTCCCTTTGTGTAATCTGTGTGACGTGGAAGGGGTCCTTCCCAATGTGACGGTCACTCTCTCGCTGTGACCCAATGGCTCACCACTGCTGGATGTCCTGGTCCATCCTTGTGTGTCTTCACTGGATGCCTCTGGCCCCTACAAGTTCCCCTTCTCCCATTAAGTCTTTCAGGTCCACAGCTTCTAAACATAGCTAAACACTCCTTCATACATAAAAAAATGTCATACATTGCTATGTTCGTCTCATGTCAAATTAAATGCTGTCTTGTCTCAGGTCCCCGTGCCACCCATCCTCCCT
Organism: Oncorhynchus masou masou; assembly: GCF_036934945.1. Lineage (NCBI taxonomy): Eukaryota > Metazoa > Chordata > Actinopteri > Salmoniformes > Salmonidae > Oncorhynchus > Oncorhynchus masou. Next base: position 33,588,168 of record NC_088232.1, read on the forward strand.
ATCAGCTGAAGGAGTATGACAACCAGCTGCATTTGACTGTGAGGAACAGCTTTGAGTACCGTGAGGCACATCTGCCGTTCTTTAACAGGTAACCTATGGACATATCAAATCACATTGTTTTTGTCACCTGCACCAAATACAACAGGTGTAGTAGAACTTACAGTGAAATGCTTACTTACAAGCCCTTAACCAACAATGCAGTTCAATAAATAGACTTAAGAAAATATTTACTAAGTAAAGTAAAAAGAAAAGAAAGTAACACAATAAAATGACAATAACAAGGCTATATACAGGGGGTACCGTTACAGAGTAAATGTGCGGGTGTACAGATTAGCCGAGGTCATGTGTACATAGGTAAGTAGGGGTAAAGTGACCATGCATAGATAATACACAGCGAATAGTAGCAGTGTAGAAACGGGGGGGGGGGGGGGATTAATTGTTCAGCAGTCTTATGGCTTGTGGTAGAAGCTGTTAATGAGCCTTTTGAACCGAGACTTGGCTTTCCGGTAGCGCTTCCTCTAAACACAATACATAACATCTCACATTGATGACGGGATTCTTGATGTCAACATAGTAGCTTATTACACATAATCATCACTTTTTGTCGCTTGAAATAGTGTTTCAGCTATTTTTTAAGAAACACATCTAGACTTCAAGTTAGTAGTGTGGATGTAAAGGTGAGCTCAGGACAGCTGGAGGTGTTCAAGGAGAACCTGCTGGTCTGGGTCCTCTGTATGTCTCATTGGTCTGGCGAAAACATTTACACTTTGCAATGACCCAGTTTAAGCCATATTACATGTTCAAATAGCTTTTGTTTATGGACAAACATGCCTATTCTGCCCTGCCACTCTTTAGGCCAGAAGTTCCCCAAGTCCAGTGAGGTGTCACTAGACAGCACTGAGTTTCTTAGGGCAGCTCCCAGGACCTACAGATCCTCTCTGCACAGACCTTACAGTCTACATCAAAGTAAGTCAGAATCTTTCTAGACAATGGAGATGCATCTAAAACCAAACAAACCAGAAACTTTTAATTTATGTTTTTCAGTTGTACTTTCGAGTGCCAGACTTTACTCTGTCTGGATGTTGTGTAGCCCAGCATTCAGTGCAGGTCTATTCCTCTGCAAAACCTTGCATAGTCACATATTTGGGTTCTAATGCTGGTTTCATTATTATGTATGAAAATAGGTGTATTTGTGTGAATTCTGAATGCACATTCTCTTTCTCCTCTCTGCAGCAACTGGACAACAGGATTCTGGTGACCAGGTTTGAATCTGTGAAACAGACAGCATCCAACGTTATGAACCCAATGGTCAAAGTACTGTAACTGAATGGTTTGTTTCTGCTGTTGTTCTTACAGTCTCAGTCTCTTCTAAGATGCAAAATGCTGTTTCTCATCTGTTCTGAACACAGACCAATCCCTTTTTTGTGAAAGAATGTGCCTAATTAAATAGAGATAATGGTTATTTAACTGAATTCTAGTAAAGAGTAGTACTACTGGATACGGATATTGAAATGTAAAAAATGGTATTGATGCTGCCATTTTTGGAACTTGTTTGGCCATCCCACTCCACATCTCTTTAGAGTGTTGCCACCCTAAGCTCTGACAGTCCTACTTCAGTCCCACCCCTCCATCAGCCGGATAATTAGCAGCTGGGGCCTTGTTGTCAGCTGGAGCTGAGGGCCTGTGGGAGACTGGGCTTGGGCTGTGAAAGGGTAAGCTGATCTGGGCAGAGTCTGTGCCACAAAGGGCCCCTCTGGAGAACTGGCAGGACTCACTGGTTCCTCCCTGTGACTGCCCTGCCTGTCAGCCAGTGGTCTCTTCAAATACCCAGCCTCTCCACTGAACCGCCCTCTAAAAAGTTGAGGCCCCAGCTGGCCAGATGACTGGCTAATTGGAGAAACTGGGTGTGGTGGCATTAAATATTACATGACAAAAATAGGTTTAGCGTAGGGGTCCGGATTCAGGTCTTAATTGCAATTTTATTAGAGTAGAGCTCATCCATGCATGACCATGATAAAAAAAACTGTAAATTATAAGAAAATGCATCGGCATGTCTACAAAATGTAACAAAAAAGTGAACGAAGCTGTTTCCCAAGACATACTATATGTAGACTCGGTTTTTAGTAAGGAAGGTACACTGAACAAAAATATAAACGCAAATTAATTTGGCCCTAATCTATGGATTTCAAATGACTGGGCCTGGGAGGGCCCACCTGGGAGTGTCCACCCCCTGGGGAGCCAGGCCCAGCCTATAAGAATACGTTTTATCCCACAAAAGAGCTTTGTTACAGAAAGAAATGCTCATCAGTTTCATCAAATGTCCGGGTGGCTAGTCTCAGATGATCACGCAGGTCAAGAAGCCAGATGTGGAGGTCCTGGGTTGTCATGGTTACACGTGGTCTGCGTTTGTGAGGCCAGTTGGACGTACTGCCAAATTCTCTAAAACGATGTTGGAGGTGGCGTATGGGAGATAAATGAACATTCAGTTCTCTGGCAAGAGCTCTGGTGGACATTCCTGCATTCATCATGCCAATTGCATGCTCCCTCAACTTGAGACATCTGTGGCATTGTGTTGTGACAAAACTTCACATTTTAGAGTGGCCTTTTATTGTCCCCAGCACACGGAGCACCTGTGTAACGATCATGCTGTTTAATGAGCTTCTTGATAGATGGATTATCTTGGCAAAGGAGCAATGCTCACTAACTGGGATGTAAACACATTTGTGCACAATATCTGAGAGAAATAGGCTTTTTGTGCATTTTCAACATATATATTTTTTTTGTCCAGTGTATATATAATGGTCATATAGACACTGCTAGGTATATGCACATCTGGTAGTTGAAGAGTTAAAACAGGGGGAGATTGTGATCCACTGTGAGTGTGTTCCACTGTAGCCAGATTCCTCTGAGTGCTCTATTGTCCAGCACTGGCCTCTCTTGCCCTCTTGCTGGTGCAATAGCCACATTCTCACCAGGATTTCCACCCAGGAGACTGACCATGACCAATCCTCTGTCAATTGGAACCAATTGCTAACATGGCATCCTTCACCTTTTTATGTAGCAGTATGGTATGGCAGACACCAGGACCTCTGAGCCTTCCCTTTCTCCACATTGATTTGGCTTTAAGACTGTGTGTGTGTGTGTGTGTGTGTGTGTGTGTGTGTGTGTGTGTGTGTGTGTGTGTGTGTGTGTGTGTGTGTGTGTGTGTGTGTGTGTGTGTGTGTGTGTGTGTAGTGAACTGGTAAAGGGTATGTTTAAAAAAAAAGTTGCTGACTGATCGAAGCTCTTGAGCATCCCATCCTGTTGTCAGCCTGACTCCTGAGGTCTGTGCAGTTACTGGGTTCCCACCGGCAGACATGGCATTGTTGGTTAAATAAGGCTTTCTACATTAATGGGCTCATTATAACAAGCCTCTGTTAGAATGCCTTGAATCCATACCATAGGCATTCAACTAAATTGAGACGCTGCATTCTGGGGGATTTTTAAAAGCAATTTACAGTGCCTTGCGAAAGTATTTGGCCCCCTTGAACTTTGCGACCTTTTGCCACATTTCAGGCTTCAAACATAAAGATATAAAACTGTATTTTTTTGTGAAGAATCAACAACAAGTGGGACACAATCATGAAGTGGAACGACATTTATTGGATATTTCAAACTTTTTTAACAAATAAAAAACTGAAAAATTGGGCGTGCAAAATGATTCAGCCCCTTTACATTCAGTGCAGCAAACTCTCTCCAGAAGTTCAGTGAGGATCTTTGAATGATCCAATGTTGACCTAAATGACTAACGATGATAAATACAATCCACCTGTGTGTAATCAAGTCTCCGTATAAATGCACCTGCACCTTGATAGTTTCAGAGGTCCGTTAAAAGCGCAGAGAGCATCATGAAGAACAAGGAACACACCAGGCAGGTCCGAGATACTGTTGTGAAGAAGTTTAAAGCCGGATTTGGATACAAAAAGATTTCCCAAGCTTTAAACATCCCAAGGAGCACTGTGCAAGCGATACTATTGAAATGGAAGGAGTATCAGACCACTGCAAATCTACCAAGACCTGGCCGTCCCTCTAAACTTTCAGCTCATACAAGGAGAAGACTGATCAGAGATGCAGCCAAGAGGCCCATGATCACTCTGGATGAACTGCAGAGATCTACAGCTGAGGTGGGACACTCTGTCCATAGGACAACAATCAGTCAAATCTGGCCTTTATGGAAGAGTGGCAAGAAGAAAGCCATTTCTTAAAGATATCCATAAAAAGTGTTGTTTAAAGTTTGCCACAAGCAACCTGGGAGACACACCAAACATGTGGAAGAAGGTGCTCTGGTCAGATGAAACCAAAATTGAACTTTTTGGCAACAATGCAAAACGTTATGTTTGGCGTAAAAGCAACACAGCTCATCACCCTGACCACACCATCCCCACTGTCAAACATGGTGGTGGCAGCATCATGGTTTGGGCCTGCTTTTCTTCAGCAGGGACAGGGAAGATGGTTATAATTGATGGGAAGATGGATGGAGCCAAATACAGGACCATTCTGGAAGAAAACCTGATGGAGTCTGCAAAAGACCTGAGACTGGGACGGAGATTTGTCTTCAAACCTGACAATGATCCAAAACATAAAGCAAAATCTACAATGGAATGGTTCAAAAATAAACATATCCAGGTGTTAGAATGGCCAAGTCAAAGTCCAGACCTGAATCCAATCGAGAATCTGTGGAAAGAACTGAAAACTGCTGTTCACAAATGCTCTCCATCCAACCTCACTGAGCTCGAGCTGTTTTGCAAGGAGGAATGGGAAAAAAATTCAGTCTCTCGATGTGCAAAACTGATAGAGACATACCCCAAGTGACTTACAGCTGTAATCGCAGCAAAAGGTGGCGCTACAAAGTATTAACATAAGGGGGCTGAATAATTTTGCACGCGCAATTTTTCAGTTTTTGATTTGTTAAAAAAGTTTGAAATATCCAGTAAATGTCGTTCCACTTCATGATTGTGTCCCACTTGTTGTTGATTCTTCACAAAAAATACAGTTTTTATGTTTGAAGCCTGAAATGTGGCAAAAGGTTCAAGGGGCCGAATACTTTCGCAAGGCACTGTATTTTGATTCATTGACTTGTCAACTACTTGACCTAATGGAGAATAAAAAGCATCTACATTTTAAGAAGATCATGTAATAAAGTTAATGAATACCCATGGCCTTTCTCTTTCCATCATCTTTGCTCTCACCTGTGGAACCTACATGATATTATACAAAGCACAAAGGGGGCACTGCTTAATTTGGACCATTAGTTTTTTTTTTAAAGCTGTGAATTGTTTCAAATCATAAGCGTGTAGGCATATATGCCTATTTGGGTAGCCCACAATTTGTGCAGTGCAGGTAGCAATAGGCCTCGCTGATTATTGAGATGTGGCTGTCAGTGAAAGCAATGCATCTCAAATATGTGTGAAGATAATGTGTCTTGAGGAAAATTTGAAATGTTGAGACAAGAAGGGGAGGAGTGTGTGACAAAGACATTTGGTACACCTCTCTCCAGAAAATGCTGAGCTGTCTCCTGTTAATTGTTTGCACTTTTATTTTTATCAATTCACCAGTAGTACATTTATAGTTAACCCCATCATTTGGTTACGTACATTTCTGTTCATGCATGGATTAATTAGGCCTACAGTCATTTACTGTACTTATTCTCACAGTGGAAACATTGTTTGCAGAGTTCACAACCTGCTCCACTTGTGAGAAACAAGTTTTAGTTGTCATACCATCATTTCTGAGTGTTGCCAATTTTTTCATTGTGTTTTGTTTGGAGCGCTCCATGTGAGCAACGAGCATGTGTCTGATTTCGCTGTCTTCTTAATGTTGATAGAGCGTGGGCACCTGAGCACGCAGAGAAGTACTACTGGCCTGCTGCGGACAAATGTAGGAAAGTGCCCATTTGGGGATGTCCGATTTCTGATTGTCTTATTAACTCACCATGACTAGAGCTGTTGCGTTACCAGTCATGAGTCATGACTGCAGTAAAATCCTTCATGACCATTGAGTCATGGTAATCTCCTCTTATGTACTCTGGACATGTGTTAATAGAACCCAACTCACTAATGATCATCAAGTAGCTCATGGCCTGGTACTCATGGCTCTATTGTCCCTCTATCCACTCTGACATCAATGCAAATGTAATTGAAAATCACATCAAACACTTATCAAAACAGTATCATGCTTTTAAAACTCACCTCACTGTGATTGATCAATTTGAAACTGAGTGGAAAACATGGTCATTGTGGATGTGGTTTCAAAGCCTAACACAACGAAATGGACAGCACTTTCTAAGGTGATGATCAATTAAACCACTCATACATATAAGGGCTTATGCGTATTCAGACCCCTTGACTTTTTTCCACATTTTGTTACATTACAGCCTTATTATAAAATCTACACACAATACCCCACAATGTCAAAGTGAAAACAGGTTTTTAGAATGTTTTGCAAATGTATAAAAAGTTCAAACAGAAATACCTTATTTACATAAATATTCAGACCCTTTCAATGAGACATGAAATTGAGGTGCTTGCTAAACTAGTGGGCTAGTACAGCTATGTGTTTGACATGGACAGGAGCAGGTCTGCAAGCCAAGATTGAGAGAATGCCATGTTCCTTATTTGATATTGTTCCAGTTCAGTGCAGGGTACTGGGCGGAGGTCAGCTAGTAGTGACTATTTAATAAACTGACGGCCTGCAGGTGGAAGCTGTTTTTCAGTCTTGGTGGTCCCAGCTTTGATGTACCTGTGCTATCTCTGCCTTTTATAGCGGGGTGAACAGACTGTGGCTTGGGTGACTGAGGTCCTTGATGATCTTCTTCGCCTTCCTGTGAAAATGGGTGCTGTAGATGTCCTGGAATGCAAGCAATGTGCCCTGGTGATGCGTTGGGCTGACCGCACCACCCTCTAGAGCCCTGCGGTTGTGGATGGGGCAGTTGCTGTACCAGGCGGTGACACAGCCCGACAGGATGACTCTCAGTGGTGCATCTGTAGAAGTTTGTGAGGATCTTAGGGGCCAAGCGCTGTTGCGCTTTCTTCATCACACAGTCTGTGTGGATGGACAATTTCAGGTTTTCAGTGATGTGCATGCAAAAAAACAGTCCCTCTGCTGTCTCCTGAAGTCCACAATCAGCTCCTTTGTTTTGTTGTGTTCAGGACCCAGTTGCACAGGGCGGGATTCAGACTCGGGGCCTAAGCTTAGTGATGAGCTTGGAGGGTACCATGGTATTGAAAGCTGAGCTGTAGTTCATGAACAGGATTCGTACATAGGTATTCCTCTTGTCCAGAGGCAATGGCAATTGTAGTGGGTCTAGGGTGTCGGGTAAGGTGAAGGTGATATGATCCTTAACTAGACTCTCAAAGCACTTCATGATGACAGAAGTGAGTGCTACGGGGTGATAGTCATTTAGTTCAGTTACCTTTGCTTTCTCGGGTACAGGAACAATGGTGGACATCTTGAAGCAAGTGGGGACAACAGACTGGGATGGGAGAGATTGAATATGTCCGTAAACACTCTAGCCAGCTGGTCTGCACATGCTCTGAGCGAGCGGCTAGGGATACAGGCTGCTCTCCCAGCACCGGAACTGGGGATTCCTTGAAGTGGATAAAGAAGGTGTTTAGCTTGTCCGGAGCAAGGAATCGGTGTCCGTGACTTCGCTGGTTTTCCCTTTATAACCCGTAATGGATGGTTTTTGGTTTTTGGTTTGGATAAGTTCTAATCGTCACAGTGGGAACAACATCCTCTATTCTCTTCCTCTTATTCTCAGTGGCAACCCAGAACTTATCCCAGTCCGCATGATCAAAGCGATCTTGAAGCATAGATTGGTCAGACCAACAATCCTTAACACGGGTACTTCTTGTTTAAGTTTATGCCTATAGGAAGGGAGGAGCAGAATGGAGGCGTGATCTGATTTGCTAAAGGGGGGGGCAAGGAAGGGCCTTGTAGCCATTATTTACCTTTATTTAACTAGGCAAGCAACTTCTTATGGATCAAATCCCTTTAGTGGGATCGATTTGACAACATCCGGTGAAATGGCAGAGCGCCAAATTCAAATTAAATTACTAGAAATATTAAACTTTCATGAAATCACACATACAATACACCCAATTAAAGCTACACTTGTTGTTAATCCTGCCGCAGAGTCAGATTTAAAAAAAATGCTTTACGGCGAAAGCAAACCGTGCTATTATCTGAGGACAGCACCCCAGCAAACAAAGACAGGCAATCATAATTCAACCAGCCAGCCGCGACACAAAACTCAGAAATAAAGATATAATTCATGCCTTACCTTTGACGAGCTTCTTCTGTTGGCACACCAATATGTCCCATAAACATCACAAATGGTCCTTTTGTTTGATTAATTCCGTCGTTATGTATCCAAAATGTCCATTTATTTGGCACGTTTGATCCAGAAAAATACCGGTTCCAACTCACTCTACATGACTACAAATCTCTAATAAGTTACCTGTAATCGTTGTACAAACATTTCAAACAACTTTCGTAATACAACGTTAGGTATTTTTTTAAGTAAATACTCAATCAAATTTAAGACGGGATAACAGCGTTCAATACCGGATGAAAACAAAGAAAGCATGTTCTAGGTCGCGCGCACCAAATCAATAGAGTGCACCTGGAGTGACACAGGGAAATAACAGTGCTACTTCTTAATTTCTCTAAAGAAAAACATCAACCAATTTCTAAACACTGTTGACATCTAGTGGAAGCCATACAAACTGCAAGGATATTTCTATTAAAATGGTCTTGCCATAGAAAATGTAAAACAGATTGACCTCAAAAGAAAAATTCCTTGAATGGATTGTGCTCGGGGTTTCGCCTGCCAAATCAGTTCTGTTATACTCACAGACTTTATTCAAACAGTTTTAGAAACTTCCAAATCTACCAATTACATGCATATCCAAGATTCTGGGCCTGAGTAGCAGGCAGTTTACTTTGGGCACACTTTTCATCCGGACGTGAAAATTGCGCCCACAAGCCATAAGAATTAAGAACAAATTCTTATTTTCAATGACGGCCTAGGAACAGTGGGTAAACTGCCTTGTTCAGGGGCAAAACAACATATGTTTACCTTGTCAGCCTGGGGATTCAATCTTGCAACCTTTCGGTTACTAGTCCAATGCTCTAACCACTAGGCTACCTGCCACCCCACCATCCCGGAAGGGGGAGTAGCAATGGTTAAGAATTCTTGATGAGTGAGTAGCGCAGCTGTTAAAACTTCTTTAGCTTTTCCCCCAGATTTGCTTTATTAAAGTCCCCAGCTACAATAAATGCAGTCTCAGGATAGGCAGTTTCAAGTTTGCATGAAGTCCAGAGCCGTCGTGGTGTGGGCTTGAGGGGAAATATACACGGCTGTGACGACGAACAAAGAACATTTTCTTGGGAGGTAATGTGGTCGACATTTGATAGTAAGGTATTCCAGATCGGCAAAACAAAAGGACTTGAGTTCCTGTACGTTACCACAATCACACCATGAGTAGTTAAATCATGAAACATATACCTCCACTTTTTTCCTGGAGACCTATTTTATTCCTGTCCGCACGATGTACTGAGAACCCTGGTGGCTGTATGGATATCCAAAGAAAGCCATGATTCCATGAATGTTACAGTCCCTGATGTCTCTCTAGAAGGAGATCTTCACCCTGAACCTGTCTACTTTATTGTCCAGGGACTGAACATTAGCGTGTAATATGCTCGGAAGCAGTGGATGGAATGCACACCTTCTGAGTCAAACTAAAATCCCACTTCATATTTCTCTTCTCCGTCAGTGGAGTCTTAGAGCAACCAATGGTAAAAGAAATGTTCTGAGCAAATAATGTAAGAAATAAATACACAAAAAAATACTACAAAGTTAGCGAGGTGCTAGGAACAGGGCGACCATGTCTGTTGGTGCCATCTTGTTCATTTCACCACCAGTGGATGCTGCAGCACCTCCAGCACCTGTACTTCCCACAGCTATGGTGAGATACAAGACTTCATTCTCACACAGTCACACACAGTACCTGTGCATGTGCACGGTTTTGCTTCATGCTCTTACAGCGTCTGAGCCACAGGACCAAAACAGTTGAAATGTTGAGCCTTGAGCTTCTATACTCTTAGTTGTTGCGGCAATTGACCCACTATGCTGTTTACTTTCTTTGTCTACGTCATATTGCTGAGTATGCCTTTAATCTCCTTACACTTCGATCACACCGACAGCATCATTGCACAAAATAGTACGCAGCATCATCTGGATATGTATGCAACAAACAATCAACATTCACCTTCTGCTACAATTTTTGTCAAGCCATTTATGCATACAGTTTGACTCATACGTCGATAAATCCAATGTGTGCACCACACCGAACTGCCTCTGCAACACAATGCTGCAAGGCGAACACAGCGTTTCATTGGAAATTAATGTAATTCTGGTGTACCAAAATGCAACGACAGTGTCCGGACGAAGTGCTACCCTCACACTGTCAAGCCTTCTATGACATCCAGTGGTATGGATGGAGAACATGTTGTTGAGCTCTGTCTGTTTGACACACTAAACAAAAAACGTAATTTAGATTTATAGATATGTCATTTTATTTCTGCATTCAATTATTTCATAAAATGTGTAGACTTCTTGATAGTACACTGTTCCAAAGATTTATATGCGACTCCTCAGCAAATTGACTTCTATGAGTGTCGTAAAGTTGTTTTTCATGGGACAGTGAGCCCAAGGGCCGGTATTTATATGCCCTCCAAAGAAAGGACGGTGGACCAAGATTCAAAGGTCATATTAGGAAGGAAGAGGTGGTGTTTGCTCAGTTGCGCCTTGGACATTGTACATTGAACTCATCATTACATCTGGTTGGCAAGCATGTGAATGGTTTTTGTATCGAGTGTATGGTTGATGAAACACTGGAGCATGTGATGATGTGTTGTTGTCTGTACTGGTATGTGAAAGAGCGGGAAAGATTGATGTGTATAGTTATTGAGGTTGGATGAGGATTGGGGGGGTGATTGACTACACGCTCCAGTACAGTAGGTGGCGGCATGCACCTCTGTTTGTTTGCGAACCGCTATATTACCATAGAAGAAGAAGAAGAAGTAGTACTAGAATACGTTTTTCGCAGTGCATGCTAGATGTCGATCGATTGTAATTTATTAACGCCGATACCGATTATTGGAGAACCCAAAAAAGCCGATACCGATTAACGATTTTTATGTCTATATATTTGTAATAACGACAATTAATACTGAATGAACAATGAACACTTTTATTTTAAGTTAATATAATACATAAGTAAAATCAATTTAGTCTCAAATAAATAATGAGACATGTTCAATTTGGTTTAAATAATGCAAAACACAGTGTTGGAGAAGAAAGTAAAAGTGCAATATGTGTATAATATGTATAAAAGCTAATATTTAAGTTCCTTGCTCAGAACATGAGAACATATGAAAGATTGTAGTTCCTATTATATTCCCAGTTAAGAGGTTTTAGGTTGTAGTGCAGAAAGCAGAGCTTGTCTGTATGTTCCCGTCAGTCTGCTCCTCTGCTTATCATAAATGATCCCCCCTCACTGAACACTCTCTCACTAGGGACCGAAGAAGATGGGGGACAGAGAAACTTCTTTGCCAGTGGAGCAAGTGATTGAAGACTGTCCCCATTCTGCTTCCACCGCTCCAAAGGCAAGTTGCTCTTTCTGTCAATGACAGGCTCTGTGAGGTAACGCTCCAACTCAAGGATTCTAGCGTAGAGGCTTTCCACCAAGGATTCTAGCGTAGAGGCTTTCCACCAGACTGGGTGGCTGATCTATCCAGACTCTTTGCACCTGGATCTGAGTCCCCCTCTACACTATTCCTTTCTGCTGTGGCTCTGGGATTTGGTTTCTTTAGGTCAGATTCCACCTTCAGCTTTCTCTAGTGCTGTCCCTGAGGTGAAGGCATATCTCTTGTAATGTGGATCCAGGACAGTTGCCAGCACTAGGCACTTTGTCTCCTCGGCCTTGGGGAACCGCCTTGTCAGACTGTCCAACATGGTCTTCCGTAAAGTTTTGATGCCGTGAGTAGAAGAACCCTCCTGCTGCAGCATCAGCTTCAGCACCGACACACTGAGGATGATGCATGCTGCTGTAGAGTTGGAGTGGCTCATCTCCAGTGTTACCTCCTCCATAGATACCAGAGTCTCAATTAGGTTAGAGACAATGTCCCACTGTGCAGCAGACAAACTGCTGATGTGTCCATATTCACATGCATACACATTCAGTGCACGCCTCTATTCAAACATCCTCTGCAACATGTGTAGTGTTGAGTTCCAGCGAGTTTGAACTGTTTGGATGATGCTGTGTTTGGGAAGACCAAGCTTTTCCTGAATGGCCCTCGGCCTCTGTTTGGCCAGTACAGAGTGGTCAAAGTGAGTTGCACAGCTCTTCAACATGGCAATAATGTCTAGCACAGCTCTCTGACTGGATAGTCCATCATTGATTACAAGCTGTAGGGTGTGTGCACTGTAGCTGAAGTCTGGAAGTTCTGCCAGTCTCATACTTTCACCATGTTTGCCCCACTGTCCCTGAGGACCAGCACTACATGTTCTGTGTGGATTTCCCAGTATTCCAACATGGTTAAAAACATCTCTCTGATATAGTTTCCTGTGTGTGATCCAGTCATAGTCTTGACATTCAGCACAACCTGCTTTCTTGTCCAGACATTGTAAATTAAATGTCCGTTAAGGCTCATCAGGGACTCTGTAGTGCCTGACCAGCAGTCAGTTGTGAATGCCATGTGTGGAGCATTCAATGGTGCCAAAAGTTTCTTCACTTTCATCACAGCTCTTTCATGTGTTTTATGTAGCATTTCTATGCGGTATAATTTTTCATCTTTGATCCTGTACCGGGGTTCAGCGAGAGTAATCAGCCTCTGAAAACCAACGTTAGACACCACTGTGAATGACTGCTTGTTCATCTTAATCATTTCTTTATCCATCTCCTTAGGTCTTTGTCCTGCCATTTTGCTTGTTTATTAAAAAGTTCTAAGATTGTAGCCTGCGATGTCTGTGACGTGTCTGTATCACTTTTTCCTGGCCAAGAATTTGCATTTAGCTTTTTTCATCATTGCTTCCTTATGGGCTTTTGGATAGGTGTTCTTAAGGTGAATCCACAGGTTGCTGACCCCACGCTTACATCTTTATCACAAATAAGACACCTTGCTTTCCCTGGTGCCAATTCAATGTAATAGTCCCACACTGGTGCTTTTCTCTGCCATCTGTAAAATTTATATAATCGTACACACACACACACGCACAGCACTCTGAAGTGACAAGGATACTGAAGAGTCTGCTTAGGAGACACACATATTCTCAACTGTTTGAATAATAAAACTAGAGTTTAAGTTTCCTGTGATGAATGTTCAAAACAAAAACTGTCATTTCTATATGCAGGAAATCCTATTTTAATACTGGGCATGGTAAGAATTGACTACCAAAGTGTGAGTCATAATTCCCATGACACCTTACAGCAAAATCTGAAAAGCGGTTCCTTCATTCATTTATTCCATAGGATATTTTTAGATTCACTTCAAATAAGGTCTGTGTTTCATGTAGGCTTACACCACCTTGCCAATTTGATAACTGTGTAGATAAATATAAGCAAATAAAGTGGGATCCAAAATTACTGGCACCCCTGACTGGCAATGCACAAACAATACTTAAAAAAATATAAACAATATAATTAGAGAGACAAACTCAAAATATCAACATGTGAAAAATACTGTACTTTTATTATGTTTCAATGGAACCCACCAAAATAATTTATTGATTTAATTAAAAATCTATGTCCTCCAAATCAAGGTTTCACAATTATTGGCACCCTTAAATGTTATTGTAAATAACATCTACCAGAATTAGACAAGGAATTAAATTCCACTTATTTAAGTTTATCTAAGTGTTTAAGGAACTATATTGATCCATTACATCAGTTCCTTTTTCACTAGTACTAGAATATAAAAATGAGTTAACACGCATGCAATATCCCTTTGTCATCCAATACCATGAAGAAAAGACCTGGCAGTTCAAAAGGGCTAGATGGTCGTAAACCTTTATAAATCTGGTAATGGCTACAAGAAGATCCACAAACGATTGAATATACCACTGAGCACTGTCAGGGCAATTATAAAAACATTCAAAAGATATGGAACAGTCGAAAACCTCACAGGTAGAGGACGCAAATGCATTTTGTCCCCCAGGATAGGGAGGAGGATCGTGAGAGAAGCAACAAAATCCCCAAGAATCACTGTGAAAGAATTGCAGGCCTTAGTAGCGTCTTGGGGTCACCAGGTTTCAAAAAGCACCATCAGACACCACCTCCACAACCACAGGCTCTTTGGGAGGGTTGCCAGAAGAAAGACCTTTCTGACCCCAAGACACAGACGCAAGCACATCGAGTTTGCAAAACATAATTTAAATTATGATTGGACGAAAAAAAATAACGTTTTGGTCAGATACAGATTTATGAAAATATGTTGACAAACGTTTGTATGAATGCTTACGAGCCTGGTGCTGCCTACCACCTCTCAGTCAGACTGCTCTATCAAATATCAAATGATAGACTTAATTATAATATAATAAACACACAGAAATACGAGCCTTTGGTCGTTAAGATGGTCAAATCCAGAAATGATCATTTCTAAAACAAAACGTTTCTTTCAGTGAAATACGGAACCGTTACGTGTTTTATTGAATCGTGGCAACACTAAGTCTAAATATTGCTGTTACATTGCATAACCTTCAATGTTATGTCATAATTATGTAAAATGATGTAAAAATCATGGCTCTCTCCAGATATATTGTCCCCGTCCATACAGCCAGCTGGGTTCTCAGTACATTGCGCAGACAGGAATAAATACCTTTCTGGGAAAAAGAAAGGCAGTGGTATATTTCCCCCCAAGCAGATATCACGATTGCCCTCAAAAAATTACACTGAACTTTGTGCAAACGTGAAACCACATATCCTGAGGCCTCATTTATTGTAGCTGGGGATTTTAACAAAGCAAATTTGAGGAAAACGATACTGAAGCTCTACCAACACATTGACTGTAGTACTCACGCTGGAAAAAGCTCGACCGCTGTTACACCCCCTTCCGGGATACAAGGCCCTCCCCCGTCCTCTCTTCGACAAATCAGACCACAACTCCATTTTGCTCAAACAGGAAGTACCCGTGCTAAGGTCTATTCAACCCTTGTCTGACCAACCGTAATCGGTGCTTTTGATTGTTTTGATCACACGGGTAGTTGTTCCGGGTAGCCACTGAGAATAATATTGACGTATACACGGACATGGTAACTGAGTTCATCAGGAAGTGTATAGGGGATGTTGTTCCCACCGTGACTATTAAAACCTACCCAAACCAGAAACCGTGGCTAGATGGCAGCATTTGCGCAAAACTGAAAGCGCAAACCACAGCATTTAACCATGGCAAGGTGACTGGGAATATGGTTCAATACAAACATGGTAGTTATTCCCTCTGTAAGTCAATCAAACAGGCAAAACGTCAGTACAGAGACAAAGTGGAGTCGCATTCAACGACTCAGACACATGACGTGTGTGACAGGGTCTACAGACATTCAGGGATTACAAAGAGAAAACCAGCCAAGTCGTGGACACCAACATCTTGCTCCTGGACAAGCTAAACACCTTCTTCGCCCGCTTTGAAGATAACACAGTGCCACCAACGCGTCCCGCTCCCAAGGACTGTGGGCTCTCTTTCTCCATGGCCGATGTGAGTAACCCTCACAAGGCTGCCGGCCCAGACGGCATCCCTAGCCGCATCCTCAGAGCATACGCTGACCAGCTGGATGGAGTGTTTACGGACATATTCAATCTCTCCCTGTACCAGTCTGCTGTCCCAACTTGCTTCAAGATGTCCACCATTGTTCCTGTACCCAAGAAAGAAGTTACCTTCCACTGTCGTGGAAATTCTAGAGAGACTGTGTTATTTCTTCAAAACAGTCAAACTTTATTATTAATTATTGCAATAATGGAACTGGTAAACAATTACCCGGAGGTGATCGCTGAGTACCCACGAGCAGATTTTGGTTGCAGCTCTTTATAGCAAAGTACTTCTTCCTGAATTTTCATGACAAACAACAGATGTGTGGAATGGGTCAAGGTGAGGTTTTGTATGTGAGAAAGTAATTTCCCCCAGCCAGATAGCATTTGCTGTGAAGACTATTCCAATTGTATAGAAACCAAGGTTTTGTCCCTAAGACAAGGTTCTTCTTATTAGCTATCCATACCAGAGCCATCTTCACCCTGGTACCTCATAGTACTCAAACACCAACTCATTCTATGAAATTCAGGCTGTAGGTTTTCAATCATCAAGCCATCATAAATCAATTGCCAGCCCAAGGCCCAGAGGCCCAACTCAGTCCACTCAGACGCAAATGAGAGAGTACTGAGAAAAACCTTATTCTGAGAAAAACCTTATTCGATGCGATATGCAACTTTTCAGGGAAGTTATATACGCAGGCAGTTATGAAAGCAAAGGCTAGCTTTTTCAAACATAAATTTGCATCCTGTAGCACAAACTCCAAAAGGTTCTGGGACACTGTAAAGTCCATGGAGAATAAGAGCACCTCCTCCCAGCTGTCCACTGCACTGAGGCTAGGAAACACTGTCACCACCGATAAATCCACAATAATTGAGAATTTCAATAAGCATTTTACTACAACTGGCCATGCTTTCCTCCTGGCTACCCCTACCCCTGTCAACAGCCCTGCACCTCCCACAGCAACTTGCCCAAACCTCCTCCATTTCTCCTTCACCCAAATCCAGATAGATGATGTTCTGAAACAGTTGCAAAATCTGGACCCCTACAAATCAGCTGGGCTAGACAATCTGGACCCTCTCTTTGTAAAATTATCCAACAGTATTGTTGCAGCTGCCATGGTCATCCCCCTCTTCAAAGGGGGAGACACTATAGACCCAAATGGTTACAGACCTATATCTATCCTACCCTGCCTTTCTAAGGTCTTCGAAAGCCAAGTTAACAAACAGATCACCGATCATTTTGAATCCCACCGTACCTTCTCTGCTATGCAATCTGGTTTCCAAGCTGGTCATGGGTGCACCTCAGCCACGCTCAAGGTCCTAAACGATACCATAACTGCCATCAATAAAATACAATACTGTGCAGCCGTCTTCATCAACCTGGCCAAGGCTTTCGACTCTGTCAATCACCACATTCTTATCGGCAGACTCAACAGCCTTGGTTTCTCAAATGACTGCCTCGCCTGGTTCACCAACTACTTCTCAGACAGAGTTCAGTGTCAAATCGGGAGAGCCTGTTGTCCGTACCTCTGGCAGTCTCTATGGGGATGCCACAGGGTTCAATTCTCGGGCCGGCACTTTTATCTATATACATCAATGATGTCGCTCTTGCAGCTGGTGATTCTCTGATCCACCTCTACACAGACGACACCATTCTGTATACTTCTGGCCTTTCTTTGGACACTGTTTTAACTAACCTCCAGACGAGCTTCAATGCCATACAACTCTCCTTGTTGTATGTTCTCCAACTGCTCTTAAATGCAAGTAAAACTAAATGCATGATCTTCAACCGATCGCTGCCCGCACCTGCCTGCCCGTCCAGCATCACTACTCTGGACGGTTCTGACTTAGAATATGTGGACAATTACAAATCCCTAGGCGTCTGGTTAGATTGTAAACTCTCCTTCCAGACTCACATTAAGCATCTCCAATCCAAAATTAAATCGAGAATCGGCTTCCTATTTCACAACAAAGCATCCTTCACTCATGCTGCCAAACATACTCTCGTAAAACTGACTATCATACCGATCCTTGACTTCGGCGATGTCATTTATAAAATAGTCTCCAACACGCTACTCACAAATTGGATGCAGTTTATCACAGTGCCATCCGTTTTGTCACCAAATCCCCATATACTACCCACCACTGCGACATGTATGCTCTCGTTGGCTGGCCCTCACTTGATATTCGTCGCCAAACCCACTGGCTCCAGGTTATCTATAAGTCTTTGCTAGGTAAAGCCCCGCCTTATCTCAGCTCACTGGTCACCATAACAGCATCCACCGATAGCACTCACTTCAGCAGGTATATTTCACTGGTCAGCCCCAAAGCCTATTCCTCCTTTGGCAGCCTTTCCTTCCAGTTCTTTGCTGCCAATGACTGGAACGAATTGCAAAAATCACTGAAGCTGGAGACTCATATCTCCCTCACTAACCTTAAGCATCAGCTGTCAGGGCAGCTCACAGATCACTGCACCTGTACATAGTCCATCTGTAAATAGCCCATCCAACTACCTCATCCCCATATTGTTATTTATTTATTTGCTCCGTTTCACCCTAATATCTCTACTTGCACATTCATCTTCTGCAATTCTATCACTCCAGTGTTTAATTGCTAGATTGTAATTAATTCGCCACTATGGCCTATTTATTGCCTTACCTCCCTAATCTTACCTCATTTGCACACTGTATATCGATCTTTTTCCATTGTGTTATCGACTGTACATTTGTTTATTCCACGTGTAACTCTGTGTTGTTGTTTGTGTCGCACTGCTTTGCTTTGTCTTGGCCAGGTCGCAGTTGTAAATGAGAACTTGTTCTCAACTGGCTTACCTGGTTAAATAAAGGTGAAATAAAATAAATAAAACAAAACAGTGTTATAACATAATCTTGTAATTTTCTACCATACCCCATAGCATTCACTTCTGTCATCATGAAGTGCTTTGAGAGGCTAGTTAAGGATCATTTCACCTCTGCCCTAGACCCACTTCAATTTGCATACCACTCCAATAGATCCACAGACGATGCAATTGCCATCGCACTGCACACTGCCCTATCCCACCTGGACAAGAGGTAAGAATGCTGTTCATTGACTACAGCTCAACCTTCAACACCACAGTGCCCTCCAAGCTCATCATTAGACTCGAGGCCCTGGGTCTGAACCCCGCCCTGTGCAACTGGGTCCTGGACTTCCTGACGGGCCGCCTCCCAGGTGGTGAAGGTAGGAAACAACACCTCCATTTCACTGATCCTCAACACAAAGGGTGCATGCTTAGCCCCCTCCTGTACTCCCTGTTCACCCATGACTGCATGGCCACGCAAGCCTCCAAATCAATCATCATGTTTGCAGACGACACAGCTGTAGTAGGCCTGATTACCAACAATGACGAGACAGCCTACAGAGAGGAGGTGAGGGCCTTGGTGGAGTGCTGCCAGGAAAATAACCTCTCCCTCAACGTCAACAAAACGAAGAAGCGGATCATGGACTTCATGTAGAAAGCACACCCCTTTCTACATCGACGGGACTGCAGTGGAGAAGGTGAAAAGCTTCCTCGGCGTACACATCACTGACTATCTGAAATGGTTCACCGACACAGACAGTGTGTTGATGAAGGCGCAGCTGCACCTCTTCAACCTCAGCAGGCTGAAGAAATTTGGCTTAGCCCCTAAGACCCTGACAAACCTTTACAGATTCACAATTGAGAGCATCCTGTCGGGCTGTATCACCGCCTGGTAAGGCAACTCTACCGCCGGATCTGCAGGGCACTCCAGAGGGTGGTGTGGTCTGCCAAACGCATCCCCAGGGGCACACTGCCTGCCCTCCAGGACACCGACAGCACCAGATGTCACAGTAAGGCCAAAAAGATCATCAGGGACCTCAAACACCCGAGCCACGGCCTCTTCACCCCGCTACAATCCAGAAGGTAAGGTCAGTACAGTTGCATCAAAGCTGGGACCGAGAGACTGAAAAACAGCTTCTATCTTAAGTCCGTCAGACTGTTAAATAGCCATCACTAGCTGGCTACCACCCGGTTACTCAACCCTGCACCTTAGTGAATGCTGCCCCATATACATAGACATGGAATCACTGGTCATTTTAATAATGGAACACTAGTCACTTTAGACCATCTGTACTCCACACACAGAGACGCGTACAAAGCTCTCTCTCGCCCTACATTTTGTTAATTCGACCACAACTCTATCCTCCTGATTCCTGCGTACAAGCAAAAATTAAAGCAGGAAGCACCAGTGACTCGGACAAAAGGAACACCTATGTGAGAATGCTGTTCGTTGACTACAGCTCAGCGTTCAACACCATAGTACCCTCAAAGCTCATCACTAAGCTAAGGATCCTGGGACTAAACACCTCCTTCTGCAACTGGATCCAGGACTTCCTGACAGGCCACCCCCAGGTGATGAGGGTAGGTAGCAACACATCTGCCACGCTGATCCTCAACACTGGAGCTCCCCAGGGGTGCGTGCTCAGTCCCCTCCTGTACTCCCTGTTCACCCACAACTGCATGGCCAGGCACAACTCCAACACCATCATTAAGTTTGCTGACGACACAACAGTGGTAGGCCTGATCACCGACAACGACGAGACAGCCTATAGGGAGGAGGTCAGATACCTGGCCGGGTGGTGCCAGAATAACAACCTATCCCTCAATGTAACCAAGACTAAGGAGATGATCGTGGACTACAGGAAAAGGAGCACCGAGCACGTCCCCATTCAAATTGACGGGGCTGTAGTGGAGCAGGTTGAGAGCTTCAAATTCCTTGGTGTCCACATCAACAACAAACTAGATTTGTCCAAACACAACAAGACAGTTGTGAAGAGGGCACGACAAAGCCTATTCCCCCTCAGGAAACTAAAACGATTTGGCATGGGTCCTGTGATCCTCAAAAGGTTCTACAGCTGCAACATCGAGAGCATCCTGACTGGTTGCATCACTGCCTGGTACAGCAATTGCTCAGCCTCCGACCGCAAGGCACTTCAGAGAGTAGTGCGTACGGCCCAGTACATCACTGGGGCAGAGCTGCCTGCCATCCAGGACCTCTACACCACTAAAAAAAGCCACCCCAGTCATAGACTCTTCTCTCTACTACCGCATGGCAAGCGGTACCGGAGTGCCAAGTCTAGGACAAAAAGGCTTCTCAACAGTTTTTACCCCCAAGCCATAATACTCCTGAACAGGTAACCAATGGTTACCCGGACTATTTGCATTGTGTGCCCCCCTCAACCCCTCTCTTACGCTGCTGCTACTCTCTTTTTATCTTATATGCATAGTCACTTAAACTATACATTCATGTACATACTACCTCAATTGGCCCGACCAACCAGCGCTCCTCACATTGACTAAACGGGCTATCTGCATTGTGTCCCGCCACCCGCAAACCCCTCTTTTTACGCTTCTGCTACTCTGTTCATCATATATGCACAGTCACTTCAACGATACCTACATGTACATACTACCTCAATAAGCCTGACAAACAGGTGTCTGTATATAGCCTTGCTACTCTTTTTTCAAATGTCTTTCTACTGTTGTTTTATTTCTTTACTTACCTACATACACACGGACACATACCTTTTTTTTGGCACCATTGGTTAGAGCCTGTAACTAAGCATTTCACTGTAAGGTCTGTAATACCTGTTGTATTCGGCACACGTGACAAATAAACTTGGATTTGATTAATTTGCATAGCAGCATTGTATTCACTACGTAGATTCAGTACCGATCTATCCTAAATTACTTGATTTTATTGACTTCAACAGGTGGTGCAAGAGACTAAGATCACCAACCAATCAGCCCAGAAACTGTATGAGCACCTGGGCTTTGTGAGGGACAAGACGCTCTTACGGTACTATTTAAATAGGGTATTTAAATGGAGCTCTACATGCTCAAACTGGCTTTGGTAGTCATTGGCTCTGACTCTGGCTCTGAGACCTCTTCCCCCCCAGTCTCAGGAAGAAATGTTCTCCTTATGAGGGGAAACATCAAAGCCACAGAAAAGCCAGCAAGATTAGGAAGAAGGAAAATGAGACAGGTACCACAGTTTTCTTTGGTGTATTGGAAGTACTTGTGGCATTATAGTGGCCAGTGGAAATTAACAGAAAATGACCACACCCTAGCTCTTGGCCTGTACTAAACTAGAGCTATTACAAACAAAACAACAGCTTGCTTCTGTCTCTCTAGTCCTGCTAAGAGCTTCAATCTGGGCTTCATTGAGGTGGAGAGGAGTGTTGCAATAAGCAATTTCCTGTTGTTATGGTAAAAGGAGACCTGAAGTGCAATAGATCTTTTCAATGTTGAAGGGAACTAGGGAACATAAGAGATCTTCTGTGTGCTTCTCACAAAACAAAATATATTTTTTGAAATTTCTCTTTGAAGCTTGATCAAATGGCCATTGAGGGAACACATTTTTCCATTAAGATTAAGCATTGAAATTGAGTCTTTGGGTCCTTGAAAAAATATATAAAAATACCATCCCACTGGGCACAGACATCAGTTCAAAGTGTAGCTTTGACCTACATTTGGTTGAAAACATTAATATATATCACCATGTCATTGGATTTAGGTTAAAAGTTGTTATTTTGATGACTTTGTGAATTCAATCAGTTTTCCACGTTGATTCAACATCATCACATTGATTTTGTTGGTTGAAATGACATGGAAACAACGTTGATTAAACCAGTTTTTGCCCAGTGAGAGGTATTAATCATAATAATGAAATAAGATTGAAAACTAACAAATCGATTAAAGCCACTTTGGTTCCTTGAAAAGTATTGTCTTTTTTTAACTAGGCAAGTCAGTTAACAACCAATTCTTATTTACAATGACAGTGGGCTAACTGCTTTATTCAAGGGTAGAATGACAGATTTTTACATTGTCTATGCAGAGATTTGATCCCACAACCTTTCAGTTACTGGCCCAACACTCAAACCACTAGGCTACCTGCCACCCTTAAATCACAATACCATGTAATCCTAAAACTTATTTAAGATTGAAAAGAAAACAATCTCTCTCTGAAGATGACACAAGACAAATGTATTATTTTGAATGTGTTTTCTCACCTTGTGAACATTACACTGGTGTTGCATTACGCACGTTAGTCCTTTCTACACCTGGATTATCACTATCATCCCTAGAGGGCGCCTCATGCTGTGGCTTCAAACATATTGGAATAAGAGACTGACGCACTGTCACAAACACATTTATTTGTTATGGAAAACAGAATGGTTCCCACAATGAGACTTATTTTAACCACAGTGATAAAATGATCAATTATCTGGTGAGAGAGAACAGCTCTACACAGAAGCAGCAAAACATCTATTTTATCATGGTAAGGATGCCAGCTGCTAGTCACAATCCTATTAATACATTCAGGTGATCGTTTAACACTGGTGGTGGACACATTTTCTGAAATACTTTGGTTATGACATACAGTGGCAAGAAAAAGTATGTGAACTCTTTGGAATTACCTGGAATTCTGCATAAATTAGTTATGAAATTGGATCTGATCTTCATCTTAGTCACAACAATAGACAAACACAGTGTGTTTAAGCTAATAACACACAAATTATTGAATTTTTCTTGTCTGTATTGAATACATAATTTAAACGTTCACAGTGTAGGTTGAAAAAAGTATGTGAACCCCTAGGCTAATGACTTCTCCAAAAGCTAGTTGGAGTCAAAGGTCAGTTAACCTTGAGTCCAATCAGTGAGACGAGATTGGAGATGTTGATTAGAGCTGCCCTGCCCTATAAAAATACTCACAGAATCTGAGTATGCTATTCACAAGCAGCATTACCTGATGTGAACCATGCCTCGACCAAAAGAGATCTCAGAAGACCTAAGATTAAGACTTGTTGCATAAAGCTGGAAAGGGTTACAGAAGTATCTCTAAAAGCCTTGATGTTCATCAGTCCACGTTAAGACAAATTGTCTATAAATAGAGAAAGTTCAGCACTGTTGCTACTCTCTAGGAGTGGCCGTCCTGCAAAGATGACTGCAAAAGCACAGTGCAGAATGCTCAATGTTAAGAAGAATCATAGAGTGTCAGCTAAAGACTTACAGAAATCTCTGGAACATGCGAACATCTCTGTTGACGAGTCTACACTACGTAAAACACTAAATGGTGTTCATGGGAGGACACCATGGAAGAAGCCACTGCTGTCCAAAAAAAAACATTGCTGTACGTCTGAAGTTTTAAAAAATGCACCTGGATGTTCCACAGCTCTACTGGCTAAATATTCTGTGGACAGATGAAACTAAAGTTCAGTTGTTTGGAAGGAACACACATCACTATGTGAGGAGAAAAAAAGGCACAGTACCACAACATCAAAACTTCATCCCAACTGTAAAATATGGTGGAGGGAGCATTGTGGTTTGGGGCTGCTTTGATGCCTCAGGGCCTGGACAGCTTGCTATCATCGACAGAAAAATGAATTCCCAAGTTTATCAAGACATTTTGCAATAGAATGTTAGGCTATCTGTCTGCCAATTGAAGCTCAACAGATGTTGGGTGATGATTCAGGACAACAACTCAAAACACAGAAGTAAATCAACAACAGCAGAAAATACACCTTCTGGAGTGTCCCAGTCAGTCCTGACCTTACCCTGATTTAAAATGCTATTGCAAGACCTCGAGAGTGGTGTTGTGTTGTTAAGATTAGTGGTTCAAAATTTCTCCTGACCATTGTGCAGGTCTGATCCGCAAATACAGAAAACGTTTGATTGAGTTTATTGCTGCCAAAGGAGGGCCAACCAGTTATTAAATCCAATAGTTCACATACTTTTCCCACCCTACTCTGTGAATGTTTACGCTCTGTGTTCAATAAAGACATGAAAACATATAATTGTTTGTGTATTATTAGTTTAAGCAGACTGTGTTTGTTTATTGTTGTGACTTAGATGGGGCCAGTAATCGAAAGGTTGCTGGATCGAATCTCCGAGCTGACAAGGTAAAAATCTGTCGTTCTGCCCTTGAACAAGGCAGTTAACCCACTGTTCCCGGTAGGCCGTCACTGTAAAAAAGAATTTGTTCTTAACTGACTTGCCAAGTTAAATAAAGGTTACATGTTTATTTTTTAAAGATCAGATCAAATTTTATGAACAATTTATGCAGAAATCCTGGTAATTCCAAAGGATTCACATTTTCTTGCCACTGTAATTGATAACAAACCAACATTTAACTTTGCCATGCCATCATACAGTAAAATGCAAACATTTTACCAAATAAATTAGATACAATTTCAGCTTTTTCTAAATAAAGTGTCCATGAAAAGTTAAATAGCATTTTGCAACATGAGATTGGAGATCCAGTTTAATCCAGATTACTAAACCTCAAACAGCTCCTAGTCCAGTTCAGGTTCCCAAATCACACTCTCCACATGATATAGCCCACTGGGCACAGACGTCAACTCAACGTCTATTCCATGATGGTTCAATTTTATTGAAATGATGTGGAACAACGTTGATTCAACCAATGTCCCACCTCTGCCAGTCTATCAGAGGCCTGGGCCTCATGTCCCACCTACTAGCCCTCTCACTATCCCCTAAAGAGTTCAAGTGTTTAGGAACTGGATCTCCTTGTAGTATCTGGGATCTACATCTGTTTATATTAGTTACTGTGCTGTTACTAAGCAGTAATGCATTACGGCAGTGTTACGTTACTACACCTAATAGGAAATGCACATGCGCACTGGTGTGCCGGGAACTGTAGAGCACGAGGAGTTTCGACTAAACGTAAACTAACTGTACTCCCATCTCCTGCCTGGTCATTTCTCCACAACACAAATATTACAGTGGCGACGAGGTGATTAAACTACATAAACGGACATTGCTTGAAGGGAGTAATGAAACTCAAAATAATTATGTAATTCGTCAGTTATTTTTTTTATTTTCTTTCGCCAGTAGAGAAGGCTAAGCACTGCTAGCACTGCTAGCACAGTATTCAGGAGCTGTCAAGTAGCAAGACTATTGGAGTCCAGAATAGCGACACTGCCCTCTGGTGGTTAAATAAATAAATAAATACTCATTGAACCCATTTGAAATTAGGCGATCTCTGGAGAAATATTGGCAAGAAAAAAAAAGGAAGAAGGAACGTAACACGGTGTGTACATTATTACAAATGAGTGCAGTGAATGAAGTAATTGCAGAAACTTCTGAAGTGAAGAATTAGATGAAAATTAAGGAATAAGGAAACTGAACAATTAACTGTGAAAATGGCAACCATTGGTCGAGTACCAGAGTTTGAGGCTACAAAAGAGGATTTTGATTCCTATTTGGAGCGTTTTGAGCGTTGGCTGGCTGCAAATGAAATCAAAGATGGAAAGAAAGCAGACGTATTTCTCAGTGTTTTTGGTCCAACTGAGTATGGATTGCTGAAAGGTCTCATTGAACCAATGAAAGCAGTGGAGTTGAACTATGCAGAACTGACTGAAACACTTTCAAGGTATTTCAAGCCTAAGCCAATTCTCATTGCAGAACATTTCTGATTTTACCAACGTCACCAGAGTCAAGGGGAAACCGTGGCTGACTACATCCTTGCTTTGAAAAGGCTGGCAAGTACATGTGAGTTTGCACGATTTCTTGATGATGCTCTCCGAGACAAGTTTGTATGTGGTCTCACAGGTGAAGCATATCACAGAAGGCTCCTGTCAGAGAAGGACCTGACCTTTAAGAAAGCCTGTGATATAGCACTTGGACTCGAGCTTGCCCACAGGGATACTATTGAGCTATCGGGACATGCAGAACGTCAGAAAGGTGTTCACAAGCTCAGTGATGCACGTGGTGGAAAAAGCTCACAAAAGTCACACTTTTTTCAGTCCCGTCCTCAAGGTTACACAAGAACAAAGCAGCCCACATCTCAAAGGTCTAAGCCAAGTTGCTACAGATGTGGGGGAGATAATCATCAGCACAGTGAATGTCGATTCCAAAATGAAAAGTGCCACAATTGTGGAAAGATAGGACATTTACAGAGAGTGTGTAAGGCCTCAAACCGCACAGCAAGAGCGCACAAAGTGTCAGACGCAGCACAAGAAGAGGAAGGTACAACTGAAACAGTAGTGGAACTGTTCAGTGTACACAGCTCAACAACTAAAAGATGGAATCTATCTCAACATGGAGTTAGCGGGAAAACCAGTAAAAATGCAGCTGGAGCGTCTGTATCTCTGGTTCCAGAGAGACTCTACAAAGAAAAACTGAAAGAGTGCCCTCTTCAGCCCGCGTCCATCCGCCTTTCTTCATACACTGGTGACACTATTCCTGTGTTAGGGCAGATCCAGGTACCAGTCCGGTATGAGGGGAAGGAGTGGACACTACCGCTTGTCATTGTTAAAGGAGAAAAATCAGCCTTGCTCGGCAGAAACTGGCTACAGAAGATCACATTGAACTGGGGAGAAATCTTCAGTCTGAGAAATGACAAACCAGTGAGTCAGGCTACACTCAATAACATGCTGGAGAAGCACAAAGAACTTTTCAAAGATGGCTACGGTGAAATACAAAACTTCACAGCAAAAGTCAGAGTGCAAGAAGGAACCAAGCCTATCTTTCACAAACCACGTCCAGTTCCCTATGCTCTTAAGGAAGCAGTAGGGAAGGAACTGGACCGCCTACAGAAGAATAACATAATCACGAAAGTAGCGAGGAGCGACTGGGCCGCTCCGATTGTTGTAGTCCCAAAGAAAGACAAGACCGTCAGAATGTGCGGTGACTACAAGGTCACAGTAAATCGCTGCATACTACCAGAGGAATATCCACTACCAAACGCTGAAGATCTGTTTGCCACTCTGGCTGGTGGGAAGGTTTTCAGTAAGCTGGACCTGGCATTCGCTTATCAGCAACTGAAGCTGGATCCGGAGTCAGAACAGTATCTGACCATCAATACACACAAGGGGCTATTCAGATTCAATTGGTTGGCCTATGGAATCTCGACAGCTCCAGCGTTATTCCAACAAACAATGGATCAGATCTGGGACGGTATAGACCATGTTGTGTGCTTCATGGACGACATCCTCGTGTCAGCACCAACCATTGGAGAGCACCTTGTAGTGCTGGACAAAGTGATGTCAAGACTGGAGAAATACGGAGTGAGAATGAAACGCAGCAAGTGTGAGTTCCTCCAGGACTCAGTGGAGTATCTCGGATACAAGATTGATGCACAAGGCCTGCACCCAACCAACAGCAAGGTGGAAGCAATCGTAAACACACCAGCACCCACACATATCTCAGAGCTGAGGTCATTTTTAGGGCTCCTGAACTATTACGGAAAGTTTGTGGCAAACTTGTCCACATTGTTGCATCCGCTTCACCAACTGCTGCAGGCCGATACAAAGTGGAATTGGTCCCCACAATGCGAAGAAGCATTCAAGACTTGCAAACAGCGTCTGCTAAAGAGCAAGTGACAGCCCACTATAACACAGAGATGAAGCTGAGACTCGCGTGTGATGCATCTCCATACGGAGTAGGAGCGGTCATCTCACATGTTCTACTGTCAGGTGAAGAACACCCTATTGCATTTGCATCACGGACTCTGTCACCAAGTGGGAAAAATTATGCTCAAATTGAGAAGGAAGCCCTGAGCATAATATTCGGAGTGAAGAAGTTTCCCAAATACCTATACGGAAGGAAGTTCCAACTGCTGACAGATCACAAGCCTCTGTTGGCCATCCTTGGACCAAAATCAGCTATACCAACCCTTGCTGCACTTCGAATGCAACGTTGGGCTCTGATATTGTTAGCCTACGACTACGAGATTGAGTACAGACGATCCAGTGATCACGCAAATGCCAATGCACTATCGAGACTACCGGGCAATAGTGACTCTGACAGTGAAGATGATAGAGCAGTCTTCCAGATCTCTCTCATTGATGAACTGCCCATATCTGCTTCTGACATAGCAGAGGAAACAAGGAAAGACCCAGTGCTTTCCAAAGTCTTGGACTTAACATTAGGTGGTTGGCCAACCTTCGTAAATGACGATAACCTTTGTCCATTCATCGACAAGAAAGACCAGTTGTCCACTGATCAAGGGTGTGTTCTGTGGGGATCAAGGGTGGTGGTACCTCACAAATTCCAGAGGAGACTGCTATCTGACCTGCACGAGG
The DNA here is from genome assembly GCF_036934945.1 of Oncorhynchus masou masou. NCBI lineage: Eukaryota > Metazoa > Chordata > Actinopteri > Salmoniformes > Salmonidae > Oncorhynchus > Oncorhynchus masou. Next base: position 33,617,117 of record NC_088232.1, read on the forward strand.
GACATCCAGGGATCACTCGAATGAAAGCACTCGCTCGCAGTTATCTGTGATGGCCTGGACTGGATCAGGATATTCAACAGCATGTAGGCCACTGCTCACCTTGTGAAGCTGTTCGCAACAAGCCTGCTGCTGCACCTCTTCATCCATGGTCCTGGGCTGCTACACCTTGGGAACGCATCCATGTGGAATACGGCGAAATTGACAAGCAACATTTCCTTGTTGTCGTCGATGTCCATTCCAAGTGGATGGAAGTGTTCCCTACTCAACTGACCACAGCTGAGAAGACCATCAATCTTCTCAGACACCTGTTTGCATCCTTTGGACTAGTCAAGGAGCTCGTATCGGACAATGGCCCTCCGTTCACGTCAAACGATTTTGAAATGTTTTTCAAGAACAACGGAGTAAGGCACATCCTGTCACCACCTTACCATCCGGCATCAAACGGAGCAGCGGAGAGAGCCGTGCAAACCTTTAAGAAGGCCTGGACTAGACTCGAGGTTCAGTCTGTGCCCATCCACCAAAAGCTTCCCCGGTTCCTGTTTACTTACCGTAACACACCACACACAGTAACGGAATGTACACCAGCTGAACTGTTTCTGAAACGCCAACCACGTACCCGCCTGACATTGTTGAAACCAGACTTGTCAAGCACTGTGGCAAAGCACCAGCTACAGCAGAAGAAAGCTCATGACAGACACTCAAAGACTGTCCGAGAATTCAAAGAGGAAGAGAGGGTGATGATACGTGATTTCAGACACCCTAAGCTCCTGTGGAACTCAGGTGTGATCTTGCAACGCAGAGGACCTTTGACTTACCAAGTCCAAATTGGTCATCGACAGGTCAACGCTCATGTGGATCATCTGCTACGGTCCAACGCCCCAGCAGAGACATGCCGAGAGAACAAGAACAATATCAACCCCCAGGACTATTCTCCTGACTGTGGACATACGGGAGATACAGAGCCTGACCTACCACCCGAACCTGGCCCACCACAGGAAGCCCAGGAGGAGCGGAGATATCCTATTCGACAGCGAAGGGCACCTCAAAAGCTTGACCTGTGAGTTGAGCTGGTTAAGGAGGTAACAGACAGTAAAACAAACACTTTAATATGTCCTAGATAAAAGGAAAGAAAAAGGACATTACCTGGGTTAGTTATTAGGACACAAACTCCATCTTCGGGGCAGAATAATCCCCTGGATTTGTGCTGGGCTCTGAAAAGTCTGATTCAAACCCAGTAGTTGAAAAATGTTTAAGAATGCATTGTTCAGATATTGCATTAGTAGTTACCTAACATATATACCTTGTTCTCTGGGAGTTAAACACTATGGGGGAGGAGTGTAGTATCTGGGATCTACATCTGTTTATATTAGTTACTGTGCTGTTACTAAGCAGTAATGCATTACGGCAGTGTTACGTTACTACACCTAATAGGAAATGCACATGCGCACTGGTGTGCCGGGAACTGTAGAGCACGAGGAGTTTCGACTGAACGTAAACTAACTGTACTCCCATCTCCTGCCTGGTCATTTCTCCACAACACAAATATTACACTTGTTTCTCTGTCTTCCAGTCCAGCATCCAAGGTAATGTTTTCCTCAAAGTCGGTCCACCATCCATCTGTCGGTGAGAGTATTGGTTTTCTGGTGAGGACTCCTGAGGCCTCCACATGCCAAGTCTCTGTTGATCAGCTTCTCATCCCGACACAGGTGCAGTGGTTGTGGTCCAGGCTGGTACTGTTGTCGCTCTCCTTGCTCTGGGGGAAGGGGTCTTTGTTGGAGGAGCTCTCTGAGGGCAAGGCTCTCTCCTGTCATCCAATCCCAAAATATGTCCCCTAGCATTGGCCTGTTCAGCAGATGCAGTGTCTGTATCCCTTTGCTGCTTGGTGCTCCAACTATAGAGGCCAAGAGAGAAAGACAATAATACAAGTACACCATTTATCTATGGACTGTATGCGTCAGTTAGAACATGTTCAAGTTGGTGGGGGTGGTACAAAATGTCTCCAGTCTCACAATTATCTGTATAGAAGATCCTCTCGTGCTCCCGCTGTTCTCTGACTTGTCTCCGGTGGGCTCTCTGTCTCTGCTGGGCCTGTTGACTGAGGACCATCTGTGCCTCCAGGAGACCTCCCTATCCAGCACAACCCAACCCATACAGCCAGAAAGACCACACCATTCATGGGTCAGCAACAAATGGTTGTTTGAAATATAATATAGTCACATGCCATGTTATACACATAATGCACCAACGATATGTTACAGATAATTCACCCAAAATATGCGATGGATCACTAGATCATGCCCTAAGCAATATATATATTTTTTTAATCTTTATTTAACTAGGCAAGTCAGTTAAGAACAAATTCTTATTTTCAATGATGGCCTAGAAACAGTGGGTTAACTGCCTGTTTAGGTGCAGAATGACAGATTTGTATCTTGTCAGCTTGGGGATTTGAACTTACAACCTCGACAGTTGCTAGTCCAACACTCTAACCACTAGGCTACCCCGCCGCCCCTGCAACCTCTTGGTTGCTAGTCCAACACTCTAACCGCTAGGCTACTCTGCCACCCCTGCAACCTCTCGGTTGCTAGTCCAACACTCTAACCACTAGACTACCCTGCCATCCCAATGAGTGTATGTCCACATACATGCTTGTGTGTGTTTGCCTGGTCGTGGGGATTTTCCTGTTCCCCGTACTCTGAAAGAGCATCCCATTGAGGGCCAGTCATGGCTGTGGCCCACCCCACCAGCACTGCAGTCAGGCCCACTGGAACAGCCCGGGCTGGTCTCTCTCTCTCTCTCTCTCTCTCTCTCTCTCTCTCTCTCTCTCTCAGACCAAGCACAGTGCTATCTTGCTACACACGTACATTTCCTCTTATAACAACTGAGTAACTTAAGCATGTTTAATCCATTACAGTATCTGCACCTGCGGCTGGCGGCCGGTGCCACCGTGTGCCCCCTGGCTGGGTGTAGAAAAGTGGAGGACACCCCCATCTCTCCGGTCCCTGCCCTGTGACAATAGAGAACAAATCTAAGTGAAGCATAAGGCCATTTAAACAGATTAAAAATTGACACTATACTGAAATGCAAGTTATCTCACAGAGATAGGAAAATAACAAAATAGGAATTTAGTAACAGTTGAACAAGAATGCTAGTAATAGTTTGTAGTACAATTTTAGTGAAACCTTACTGTTCTGACCTGTAGTCTCCGTGGTGGCTGAGGATGAATGATGCTTGGACCCCAAATGTTGATTTGACTTTGTGGGAGGCTGCTTGATACATATGATGATACTTACACACACGCACATGCACACATATACACACAATACAGTTCATCCTTCATGAGGATGACAGCAACATTTTGAATAATGTTCTGCTTGTATACCAACCTGTAGATAGCGGTGGGAAGGTTGCAGGGTTTTCCAGTTTCAGTGGGGGCAGCTGGGTAGTCCTCCTATGTCCTAGCGGCTCATGTTGTTGCTCCAGTGGGGTTGGTATGGCAGGGATGGTCCAATGTGAAGTGGGATGACTGGCCTGCTGGTCCAGGTCTCCCTCTATCTGACTGTGACACGGGGCCACCTGACTGAGCCTGGACCTGGAGCCTGTAGAGCCCATACTCCACCACTAGTCCACTGCTATGGCCGTCAGGCTGCTATGCTATGCTAGGCTTTTGCTTTTAGTCTGTTGGTCAGCCAAGCAGGAATTTGGGTTTGTTAATAAATTACCTTTTGTGTTGAAATCAGAGGAACTTGTCTCATCTCACTTGTTTTCGAGTCCTCCGTCCAGGTTCTTTCATTCGATTGGCTGTATGTGGTGGGCATGCTCCGCCACGGCTGCTACGGATCTTGATATACTGTAGTTGACTTTTCTTTCTTGATAAATTTGCATAGCCCTTTAGTATGATACCATTAATTACTTTATAACTTTATTTGCTTGTTGTGGTGGCATACCTCTCAGATATCCATTTGTCATCTATAGCTATCAATCAAAGTGGGCTTCATATCCTCCCATTGGAAACATGAGCATTTCCCCTCTGAAACCATCTCTCTGTATGTTGCAACTGTACAAGTGCAGTAGCCAGTTTTAGTTGTGGTTAACATGGAAGGTGTGTGCAACCCCCCTGTCTTTATACTTTTTCATTATAATGAGCTGTGTTTCTATGGAAACTCTCCCTACAGGTTACTTTGTAACTCCAAGTTAATGCTTGAAAGACCCTGTTCTTTTTTCGAGCCCCATACCTCCTCCCCTCCCCGTTCCAAACTGCCCAGGCATGGGTAGAGAATCAGAGACAGAGCTGCCTCATCAACATACACTACTTTCCCAGGATTCTGTTTTCAACAAGAAATTCATTCACAGCAGGAAATAAGGGTAAAAGTTGGAGCATTTTCCAAAAATGAGGAAGTTCAGACAACCTGCGTAACATGGAGATGTTTCCTTCTCTCCCGTCTCAGTGTATGAATATGTAAATATATTAGTGATGAGGGGTTTAAAGCCCTTCCTACATTCCTCCTACTCCTCTTTTCTTGCTCGTTTGCTTTAATGAGGCAGCAGCCACAACAGTCTGTGTCTGTGAATCTGTCACTTCAGCAAATGCTTCATTAGAGGGCATGTCTCACTGACAGTACACCAGCCATCACAGCACTGACTGGGGACTGAGCTCTGTGTATCAGCCTCAGAGGAGAACAGCTCCAACAAACACACTCCACTTCGTCTCCAGGAATAAAGCAATTCAAGCGCCCTGAAATGAATTTAAGATTAAGTTTCGTCTTTCATATTGGTTTCATTGTATTTCTATCACACTGAAAGGCTGCTGTTCTTACTGCTCCTCTGTCACTGTCTGGTTGTGGAGGACCTGCGAGATGCTACCTTCACGTGAATCAGTGCTAGGTTGCTGCTGGGCTATAAAAGCCTTTATCCTGTAATTACCAGAGATATCTATGAAAGTGAGCAGGGGGAGCAGAGAGAGGAAAGATGGAGAGCATACAGGAGAGCCTGTCACACAGAGCATGCAGGAGAGTCTGTCATCTCCTCACAATTCATTAAATACATTATTACTAAGAATGGATGAATCCCACTCTCCATATCACTGGATATGTTTGAAACTAAGAAGAATCAGGGCAGAAGACAAGGTAGTAACCTTACTGGTTGTGACAGATGGCATTAAGTGTGGTTCACAGCCTTCTAAACCTCATAATAAAAAGTACTGGTATAGTTGATCTAAAGAAGGCAATATATTCTCAGGCCTGTGTGAGCAGATCTACTGAGCAGTTAGTTAAACATGTAAACATGAACCTGCTGTCTGTGTGCCGCTTCCAGAAGAGATGTAATAGGAGGATTTGAAGGCCCAGCCTGTATGGAGAGAGAGACTTCAGAAGCTCTGCCAGGAGCCCCTGTCCAATGTGAACCTGATCAACTTCTCTGGCAATTGATATCTGAAATATCAATTTATAGCCATCTCAATCATTTTCATGTTTTGAACATACCATGTGTTTATGAGTTTATAAGACAATCTGATCTGATAGGCACCAATAACAAGAAGCTATTGGTCTTTTTATAATATTTTATTAAAAAAGAAAAAGAGCCTGTACATTAAGCGGATACAGTGCCCTCAGAAAGTATTCATACCCCTTGACTTGTTCCACATTTTGTTGTGTTTCAGCCTGAATTCAAAATGGATTAAATATATGTTTTCTCTCACCCATCTACACACAATACCCCATAATGACAAAGTGAAAACCTATTTTTAGAAATGTTTGAAAATGTATTAAAAATGAAATACAGAAATATCTTATTTACAGAAGTATTTACAGCCCTGAGGCAATACTTTGTAGAAGCACATTTGGAAGTGATTACAGCTGTGAGTCTTTCTGGGTAAGTCTCTAAGAACTTTCCACACCCATTATTATTTTCAGAATTCTTCAAGTTCTGTCAAATTGGTTATTGATCATTGCTTGACAACCATTTTCATGTCTTGTCATAGATTTCCAAGTAGATTTTAGTGAAAACTGTAACTCGACCACTCAGGAACTGTCTTCTTGGTAATCAAGTGCAGTGTAGATTTGGCATTGTGTTTAGGTCATTGTCCTGCTGAAAGGTGAATCATCTCCCAGTGTCTGGTGAAAAGCAGACGGATTCAGGTGTGCCTCTAGGATTCTCCTGTGCTTTGCTCAATTCCATTTATTTTTTATCCTGGAAAACTCCCCATTCCTTAACGATTGCAAGCATACCCATAACATGATGCAGCCACCACTTGAAAATATGGAGCGTGGTACTCCGTTGTGTGTTGCATTGGATTTGCTCCAAACATAACACGTTGTATTCAGGACAAAAAAAGTGAATTGCTTTGACACATGTGTTTGCAGTATTACTTTAGTGCCCTGTTGCAAACAGGATGCATGTTTTGGAATATTTGTATTATTTTAACTCTGTCAATTAGATTAGTATTGTGGAGTAACTAAAACGTTGTTGATCCTTCCTCAGTTCTCCTATCACGGCCATTAAACTTTGTAACGGTTTTAAAGTCACTATTGGCCTCATGGTGAAATCCCTAAGCTGTTTCCTTCCTCTCTGACAACTGAGTTAGGAAGGACATCTGTATCTTTATAGTGGCTGGGTGTATTGATACACCATCCAAAGCCTAATTAATAACTGCATCATTATCAAAGGGATATTCACCCATCTACCTTCTTTTCGAGCAATTGGAAAGCCTCCCTGGTCTTTGTGGTTGAATCTGTGTTTGAAATTCAGTGTTCGACAGAGGGAACTTACAGATAATTGTATGTGTGAGGTACAGAGAATAGGTAGTCTTTAAAAAAATAATGTTAAACACTATTATTGCACAAAGAGTGAGACCATACAACTTATTTTGTGACTTGTTTAAGCACATTTTTACTCCTGAACTCATTTAGGCTTGCCATAACAAAGGGGTTGAATACTTATTGACTCTTTTCATTTTCAATTAATTTGTAAATTAAAAAAAAAAAAAAACATAATTCCATTTTGACATTATGGAGTATTGTGTGTAGGCCAGTGAGAAAAACATCTAAATGTAATTATATTCAGGGTATAACACGAAATGTGGAAAAAAAGACTTTCTAAATGAACTGTATTTCCCAACCCATTCCTGTACATAATACTATATAAGAAGTAAAATGTAAATACTATACTGATACACCTCTGAGTAAATTCAATAAATACATATAAGATTGAGCCAAACTGGCCCATTCAATATTTATATTCACAGAATACAGTCCGTGTAGCAGGTTCAAGGTTGAGCTTACGTGGTCTAGGCTAGTGTTTCCCAACTCCGGTCCTTCAGTGCCCCCAACAGCACATATTTTTGTTGTAGCCTCGGATAAAAACAACTGATTCAATTTGGCAAGTGCTAGATGATTAGATGTGCTAGTACGGGGCCACAACAAAAATATGTACTGTGGGGGTATTGGAGGACCAAAGTCGAGAAACACTGGTCTAGGGGCATGTGACGGGCAAGACTGGGCGTGGCAAGGAATTCAAGAAAGTAAATAACACTTTCCAACTTTCTGCTCACCAAACTCAGCAGTAAATGTTCTATTTTCACTCCCCAGTAGTTCCTGGGGAAAGTGACAGAACTGTGATAGTTTCTCTCAGTCCTAGTTACACATCCTGTTCTCCTGATTTTGGACTTCCTGGTCTGTAAGTCAGCACCAGAGTCATCTCGCCACGCTTCCCAGATGGGACATGTAGAAACGTGTGAGAATGGGGGTTGGTGATGGGACGGGGCAGTGGAGGATCATGGGATCATGCCATAGGGATTGTGACTGTGCCATTGGCTCGGCTGCGGCTGCGCGTGTGGATGCTGGCCTCGGTCAGCTCCTCGCCATGCTCTTCAGACTTCTTGTCTGCGAAGGCGGCGAGGAAGCGCAGAGTGACGGAGTCCCACTCCTCAGGAAGCAGCAGCAGCAGGAAGCCCAGGCAGATGATGCAGGTGGCAGCCAGACGCACCACACTGAAGATAACCTCATGTTTCAACACATCTACCGCTACAGAGGGGGGGGGGGGGGGAAGGAGGTAGGGGGTACAGAGAGAGAGATGTTTTGATTAATTAAGTAGAAGTAAGAAGAGAGAGCGAGAGGAAGATGTTCTGATTAATTACATAAAGTAACAGAAACCATAGGACACAGGTGCAGGGGGAGATAAAAGTAGCTAACAATGCGGCTTACAATCAGCACAAGATTGCAAATGTTTCCTCTCTGCTCTATTGGCCTACAGTCTTAGAAAAAAATGTGCTATCTAGAACCAAACAGGGTTCTTCAGCTGTCCCTGTAGGATCAGTTGTTGATAGAACTCTTTTGGGTTCCATGTAGAACCCTTTCTACAGAGGGTTCTAAATGGAACCCAAAAGAGTTCTACCTGAAACCAAAAAGGGTTCTACCTGGAACAAAAAAGGGTTATCCTATGGGTACAGCCACAGAAACCTTTTTTTCTAAGAGTGTAGACCCCTGCCCCGCATAGCTGTCGTAACCCACTGACCTTCATACAGGCCTCTGTGGTTGAGGAAAATAACTAGTCTGCAGGCATTTATTGTTGCCTTAGAAACCTAATCCACCTTAGTGAGGGATAGTTGCTGCGTCTGTGTGAAGGCACATTGATGATTGGGTTTCCGAGGTGAGAGAGTCAGACTTGCTGTGTAATCTGTTTGCTGTGGGGGCCTAAAGTGCTGACCTCTGGATACAATACCTCTGCATGCACTAGAATAAATAGGCCTAAACACAGATTTCAGAGATGATACAGACATTGAACATTTGCACATTATAAAGATGAAGAAAAGAGCCAGTCTGTTTAATAACAAAAGTCAATGTCAGTTTAAACTTTACTTCACCCACACACGGATGCACGTACACACGCACAGACACACACACACACACACACACACACACACACACACACATACACACACACACACACACACACACACACACACACACACACACACACACACACACACACACACACACACACACACACACACACACACAAACACACACACACACATACCTGCATTGCCGGGCACACTGAGCAGTGTCCCTATAGAGATGAGGATGGGGTAGGTAAGCACCACACCAACATTAACCAGGATATTGAACACTGGAAGACAAATGAGAATGTTAACCAAAATATCTTTCCTGTACGCGTGTGTGTGTCCCATAGTTGTGTCCACTCACCCAGCCAGAGCCCAGCCAGGCCACACAGGTATCCCCAGGGCAGTGAGGACAGAGAGCCCCAGTGCTCCACTTTGGTGAAGTAGAGGATGAGGGGGATGAAGGAGATGAAGATGAGATTGAAGACACCCATGGTGGAGAGGAAGTGAGCCACCTCACCCAGGCTGGCACTGCCCAGGAACATCTTAAACAGCACCTGCAGCAGAGGAAACAATGTCCAGGTATGTTATACTGATGGCACTTTTTGTAAAACTAATTGAGAATACTACGTATTTCAGTAAACAGACACATGCTTATTAAACAAACCTTGTAGAGAGCCGATGTGGAGGCAGAGCCCACAGCCAAGGCCACTCCTATGATGGAGTCCCCATGGAAACCATCTGCGTATGCCATCATGACAATGCCTGTGATGGCCATTATGGCTGCCACAATCTGCAGGTAGGGATGAGGGAAGTAAACCAATCAACCTTAATACTTGTGCCTACTGTCCCACTCCCCGGTATGATTTGTTAGATAGCTGTGTGACCAAGCCCAAGGAAGTAATAGTAGTGGTAGAGTACTGACCCGTACACCCATGAAGCGGTCCTTCAGGACGATCCATGACAGCAGGAAGACGAAGGCCTTGTGGCAGCAGTAGAGGGCTGAGACGTCAGTGGCGGTCAGCTTCCTCAGGGCCAGCAGGTACAGGTAGTTAGTCAGGGTCCACAGGATGGAGAAGGGGGCTGTCCTCTTCAGGAACAGCTTGAGTGTCATCCCATCTTCCCCGAAAAGCCTGCTGCATTCTCTGACGAATAGAATTACAGAAAGGAAATGAGGGATAAAGGAATGGGAGAGGCTATTTACTTCTCAAAATTGTTGTTTTTGGTAAGAGCACTTATCAAAAGGGATTAGTTCTAGGTCTATTCCCATGAGGAAATGTAAGAGTGGGAATCCAAAAACTTTGGATGGAAGTCAAAACTGTTCGGGTAAATTTGATAATTTTTGTTTGTTTTTCCGGCTGAGGCAACGCTTCATTGAAATATGCAGACATCACCATTACTACAATGGCCATTTCTCCTGGTTGCGGTCAATATTCCCATTCACACGCCTGAGTGCCAATGGTAATTAGAGGAGGGATGTGTCATATAAACAGCGTCTCACTGAGCACCGGAGGAGATTAAAGCCACTGAATACTGGACAAACAGCATCGTACAAATCTGATAACTACTGTAGCTCCGGTAAACACTTCCGGGTGTCACCACTGATTCAATACACTCCATATAGTCTATGGAGCATATGGCTTCTCAAAGAGAAATACATGTATTATCCCTTCCCCGCTATCATAAGAAATCACCTGAATTTCTGAATAGGCGTTTGCTTGTCCCGGGTGGTGACCACATGGCCTCCGTAGTAGAGAGGGAAGAGGAGGATGTTCCAGTTGGTGCTGAACCAGGAGACGAAGAAGGGGCAGGAGAAGGACTTGAAGGTGAGCTGGACCAGCTGAGTGGTGCCCACCCAGGAGGAGGACACACATAGGACCAATAGGAGGCCCCCCAGCACCTTCAGCACTGTGTTAGCACACGTCTGGTACGATGTCCCCTCTCCACTGGCCTCGCTGCCTGGGGTGTCTGCACGAGACTCAGAACCCTCCTCTCCTGTGGGGGGAAAGCACATGCTGTTGAACTATGTAGGGAATAGGGTTACACCTATGGGCGTAGGTGTGTCTGAAGAGTAAACACTTCAGCACCACGGACAGTGGAACTGGCTTCAGTACAACGGACAGTGGAACTGGCTTCAGCACCAACAACAGTTGAATGGCTTTATGGACAGTTTGTGGTTGTTGATGACAGTACACAACTAGTACATGTGTACCACTTGTGTAGCCATTGGCATGAGAGATTAATGACATGCAAGTGTGTAATTCAGCTGTGGCTGACCCTCTCCATCAACAGACAATCAATTTGAATGTTCAGTTTTCACAATAAAACACTTAGCACTTCAGAATACAGGTGATGTGGGATAGTTTTCACAAATACATTTAAAGTGGATTGTTCCATTGTTCTCAATGGGTTCCATGCTCCATTCTTTGACACTATCCTGGCTGCCTTGCTTAGGTAAGTAAGCAAGAATTGATCATTCATCCTTAGTGAGCAGTAAATCCCCCAGATTGAATAACCTTAGCATAGTGGTTGCTGGTTGCCGATGTCAGAAATAGCATCATGAAGTCATGTGGATACAGTCCTAACATAGTCATGTAGTCATATGCGTACAGAAACCTGATGCCCCAAAACAACTATCCACAATATGTATGTGTCAGCCCAATCACGTGACATCCATCCACCTCTCTAAAGAAACTACAGGATTACAAGAGGTCTGACTATTGAGGAATGAGACTTTTCAAAAACACCTTTACAGCACTGAGCAAGATCTTCCACTAGGACTTTCCCTTGTGGACATAGCAGGACAACTACAGGCAGGCTGCTGACATCTTTACAACCGCAAGAAAACATTGTTAAAAGGTTAGCAGACTGGCCTTTTTGTTTTTGCTTGCGACTGTAAAGAGAATAGATTAGCAAAGCTCTGAGTGTGCATTTATGTGTTCAGTGGCTTCAGTGCAGACTGAGTGGTTTTTGGACTGGTGCAGTGTGCGCAGGGAGACTGGGAGCAAGGAGAACCCTAAAACTAACTGTGAGCACACACATCACACCCACTACAACAGACAACCAGGAATTGAGAACAGAAATGTAAGGAATTATATTGAATGCCTTAATGGATTGTGGGACTGAATGCCTTATGGGTCATTGCTTACTTGCTGTAGTGTGTGTGTGTGTCACTGAGATGATGTGAGGGTGTTTCCGGAGAGAGCTAGGATCCGTTATATAACCCTCCAGAGCATGATCAATTTACACCAGGGCAGGAATAAAATATGACATGTGCTGGGTGTTTGCTGCTCGCTTTCAGCTTGCTGGTTCAGCACTATGGGCTCAGCCCAGCCATTTCCACCATGGCTATAGACATTACATTACAAGAGCAGGAAGCAGCAGCCTCTCTCGCTCTCTGAGGAGGAGCATTATCAGTGCTCAAAGCAATATGAGTACAATCAGTGCCTCAAAGTTATCCAATAAACCCCCTAACGTGCACCACTAGGTATCGACCCCCTGCTCCCAGAGAAAAAACAAACTGTTGGTTCAGAGCAGTCCCCCCCCCCCCAAAAAAAAAATCTCATCAAAACTATAAAAGTGCCACTAAGATTCATACCTTGACTCTTCCCCCTAGGTTCTCTAAAACAGAAAACAGAGTGTAATGGAATATGTATGAGATGGAACTCTTTCAAATCCATTTGATTGAAAGAGAACAAGGGTAACATTAATTGCTGGCTTAAAATGTCATAGATGCTTAAGAGTGTGTGTGCTGGGTTCTGTAAAACTTGAACGCCTTAGAAGTAAGAGAAAAGACTTCAGCAGCACATCCAGAATGATAATATCCTTGATACCCAAGACACATCATGCTCTCTGACCCAAACTTATAATAATGCTGCTATTCAGTACCCACGCTAAGGTGTTGGCAGAAACTTCATGATGACAAACCTAACAGTAACCGCATTGAAAAGCATTCATACACCTACAGTTCCTACATTATATTAGGTGAGCATTGCATCTCTCCGAAAAGTGCTTTTCCATAGGAAGGAAAAGATAATGCTGGCCAAACACACATTATGAAGACAGACCATACATGAGAATCAGTTCCACACATTATGAAGACAGACAGTGCATGAGAATCAGTTCCACACATTATGAAGACAGACAGTGCATGAGAATCAGTTCCACACATTATGAAGACAGACAGTGCATGATAATCAGTTCCACACAATATGAAGACAGACAGTGCATGATAATCAGTTCCACACAATATGAAGACAGACAGTGCATGATAATCAGTTCCACACAATATGAAGACAGACAGTGCATGATAATCAGTTCCACACAATATGAAGACAGACAGTGCATGATAATCAGTTCCACACAATATGAAGACAGACAGTGCATGATAATCAGTTCCACACAATATGAAGACAGACAGTGCATGATAATCAGTTCCACACAATATGAAGACAGACAGTGCATGATAATCAGTTCCACACATTATGAAGACAGACAGTGCATGATAATCAGTTCCAAACATTATGAAGACAGACAGTGCATGAGAATCAGTTCCACACATTATGAAGACAGACAATAAGTTCCACACATTATGAAGACAGACAGTGCATGAGAATCAGTTCCACATATTATGAAGACAGACAGTACATGAGAATCAGTTCCACACATTATGAAGACAGACAGTGCATGAGAATCAGTTCCACACATTATGAAGACAGACAGTACATGAGAATCAGTTCCACACATTATGAAGACAGACAGTGCATGAGAATCAGTTCCACATATTATGAAGACAGACAGTGCATGAGAATCAGTTCCACACATTATGAAGACAGACAGTACATGAGAATCAGTTCCACACATTATGAAGACAGACAGTGCATGATAATCAGTTCCACACAATATGAAGACAGACAGTGCATGAGAATCAGTTCCACACATTATGAAGACAGACAGTGCATGAGAATCAGTTCCACACATTATGAAGACAGACAGTGCATGAGAATCAGTTCCACACATTATGAAGACAGACAGTGCATGATAATCAGTTCCAAACATTATGAAGACAGACAGTACATGAGAATCAGTTCCACACAATATGAAGACAGACAATAAGTTCCACACATTATGAAGACAGACAGTGCATGATAATCAGTTCCACACATTATGAAGACAGACAGTGCATGAGAATCAGTTCCACACATTATGAAGACAGACAGTGCATGATAATCAGTTCCACACATTATGAAGACAGACAGTGCATGATAATCAGTTCCACACATTATGAAGACAGACAGTGCATGATAATCAGTTCCACACAATATGAAGACAGACAGTGCATGATAATCAGTTCCACACAATATGAAGACAGACAGTGCATGATAATCAGTTCCACACAATATGAAGACAGACAGTGCATGATAATCAGTTCCACACATTATGAAGACAGACAGTGCATGATAATCAGTTCCACACAATATGAAGACAGACAGTGCATGATAATCAGTTCCACACATTATGAAGACAGACAGTGCATGATAATCAGTTCCACACAATATGAAGACAGACAGTGCATGATAATCAGTTCCACACATTATGAAGACAGACAGTGCATGAGAATCAGTTCCACACATTATGAAGACAGACAGTGCATGAGAATCAGTTCCAGTCTATGTTGTTTGACTTATTTATTCAAAAGGATTTTGATAGGGAAACTATATCTCTGTCACACTGAGGTTACTGTGACAACTTTCACTGGCATTTGGAACTCTGGCAATTTGGCTTGGGATCTAGGCGTACAGTGCAGAGTTTTATATTGGATGCAAATGTCATCTCCAATACATCCATGAAATGCAAAACTTAAAAAAAAACATTTAAAAAAATCAATTAGTATGCCTTAAAACTAAAGATTGATGACGTGTTTTATCGCACTTTGTCCCAGATGGGGACAGACAGATAGTCTCCCTTTCTCCACTTAAGTCTATCAAGAATTGTATGGTTTAAAAGCAGAAGTAACATCATAGGATGTAGATATTGTACGTTAAGCTGCATTGTCTTGTCCTTTTCCCATTGTCCATTCAAAGACCATGCCCATACTGAGAGGACATAATTCACTGTACAGTACTGTAGTGGGTGCTGGGTGCAGAGAGTGACAAATTGTAGGCTTGTTAGCATCCTGTTTCCCCAGGCAAAAGCACCACGCTCTGATCCATTGCCAGGATGTGGATATTAAAACAAAACTATCATTCCACATTCCACCTCATTAATACTGAATTATTCGCTACATTTGAGCTCCTGTAACATACTGCAATATTTCCTGCTGATGGTGCTATAAAATGTTAGACTACAATACAGTATGGCACAGCAAATAATAGCATAACAAAAACTAAGGTATCTCACACACTGTTGTTCGGACATCTGAGAGCATCATATGGCTGAGGTCTTGCAAAGGACAGGAATATCTCTAAGCACTGCTGCTTAGTAGGCCTTTACCTAGTTGCTACCTATATACAGCTAGTTACCTGTACTGTATTAAGCCCCAAGCTATGATTTGAGTTGACTCATAAGAAAAAGGTGTGAAATACAAACTCCCATTAAGAGAAGATATACAGGATATGCTGACAACGTGACGCAGTGCCCCTGCGTGGACCTCACATTCCAATCCATGACAGAGGAAGGGTGGTGGAGGAGACAGTGATGGATAAACCAGTGCTGAATATAATACATGACTAGTAGTTCACATTAATGTTCCTACATGGCCTGCAGGGGTATACAGAGGTCAGACAATGCGTCTAGTCCATACCAGGTGAGAATAAAATACATGGTTTAATTGAGGATTAATATTAAGTGTATATTTTGTTCATCTCTGCAAAATAGATAGAAAGACAATGGATATGGACCTTAAAGCCTTAGAGATGGGACAGTGTATGGCTGTGGAGAGAACTGTACCATTTAAAGGACTTGGTACCCATGTCTCTCTCAAAACTAATCACATGCAAGACAAGTAAGTAAGACGGAAAGATGTGAAAACAGCCAAACCATCAGCCTGTTTGGGCATGGAAACATCAGCAGTAAATCACAAAGTACAACTTGAACACAACTAAACATATGCTGTGATCTAAGATTCCCTGTTGATAAATTCTGTATCCCCTCTCAAAGAACGGTGAAGAGCAAAGGCATGAATGTTTCTCATAGTCATGTAATACAGTCATTCAAGTGAAAGTATTTAAATAATCATAACAGTTGATTTGTAATTTAAGCATTAATCTGATTGTGTATGATCTTGAATAATCACAAGATAATGAAGAACATTTTAGTCTACTTGATAACTATATTTTCAAGCCCTTGTGACATTTCATAGACTTAATGAGGAGCCCAGTATACACTATTCTGTAGAGGGCACATAATGTGCTCTTTCCATAATCATAGAAAGCCCAGAGCATAAAATTATACTAAGACTGGACACATCCAAATTTGTTTTAGCTACCTTAACTATCTGCCCCCCCCTTCTCTTTCTTTCTCAACCTCATATTCTGCCCTTTGGGGTTGATTTTAATGAACAATGTAATGACCACATTACACCAAGGCCTATACACAGACATTAATATGGGAAAACAGCAAACCTGCCATAGCTGTTTAGCCATAGGCATTAACAGTGCACAAAGATATGGTAATCTCTCCACTCATATCCCTGCTCTTATAGAAGAGTTTCCAATGCTGCCCATCTTAGACACACAGATACGCACACATACGCAAAACACACAAACGTACACACACGTCCCAGACATGGCGCCTAGGGCCAGACTCCATCCCTACTCCCCCGTCCCCTACCCCCAGTCTGGAGTCTTTACCTTCCGAGATGGGGCAGGTGAGGACCTGGGAGCTGTAGGAGCTGAGAGGAGCCACTCTGGCCGAGTGCTTCTTCATCCTCCACTAGAGGCAGAGCCAACAGTCCCTCCCTGGGATGTGTGTGTGTTGTCTGTCTGCCTGCCTGGACTGCTGCTACACTCAGCAGCTCCTCCTGCAATCCCTCTGCATTCCCAGGCTCCTGGCTCCTCCACAGGCAGCTTGCTATAGCTCTCTATCAGTCTCTTCTATCTAAATGTCTATTGATGTTTATATCTCCTTCTTTATTTATTTCTCCCTCGTTCACAATCAGTTGAGCTAACTCCCTCACTGTCTCTTACTCAGATGCTGTCTCTCTTTCTCTCTGGATAGTGCTGGAGCTCAGTAGAAGTGCTGTGGAGTGGAGACTACTGTTGCATGGTCATGCACTGTCTCCAAGGGAGACTGAGATTCAAGTGTGTGGCACCGCGCAATCACTCCCTTCATCGCTTTCCTTTCGTTCTCCCTCCTCCTCCCTTGCATTCCCCTCCTCTTCGTTTGATCCGCAAATCAGCTGCTTTGTTTGGAAGGTAACCAAGCAGCCCCAGCTAATTATGCTGTGTTAGCTGCTGTTCTCTCTCTCTCTCTCTCTCTCTCTCTCTCTCTCTCTCTCTCCTCTGCTGGCACTTATCCCCTACTTCACTACTCATTCAGTCTTATAATATTTATAGTGGCCCTGTCCTGTTGTCTGTGCCATTGCAACACAAATTAATTGAACTGAGACAGGGAAGAGACTTACCTAAGTCCCACACCACACCTAACTCCCCATTACACCTCACGACACGGAGTCCTAATGCAGTAGGAGCTCACAGAATAAGAAAGAGAATCAAGCCTGGCTGCACATGCTCTCTCCAACACCCACACATCCAGCCCACTTCATGGTGCTCTGTCATGCCAGCAGAAAGGGGGCTGGAGAGAGCATGGACCAGACACATCAAATGTAGAGTTGACGTCGGAAGTTTACATACACCTTAGCCAAATACATTTAAACTCCGTTTTTCACAATTCCTGACATTTAATCCTAGTAAAAATTCCCTGTCTTATAGGTCAGTTAGAATCATCACTATATTTTAAGAATGTGAAATGTCAGAATAATAGTAGAGAGAATGATTTATTTCAACTTTTATTTCTTTCATCACATTCCCAGTGGGTCAGAAGTTTACATACACTCAATTAGTATTTAGTAGCATTGCCTTTAAATTGTTTAACTTGGGCCAAATGTTTTGGGTAGCCTTCCACAAGCGTCCCACAATAAGTTGGGTGAATTTTGGCCCATTCCTCCTGACAGAGCTGGTGTAACTGAGTCAGGTATGTAGGCCTCCTTGCTCGCACACGCTTTTTCAGTTCTGCCCACATATTTTCAAAAGGATGGAGGTCAGGGCTTTGTGATGACCACTCCAATACCTTGACTTTGTTGTCCTTAAGCCATTTTGCCACAACTTTGGAAGTATGCTTGGGGTCATTGTCCATTTGGAAGACCCATTTACCTTCCTGACTGATGTCTTGAGATGCTGCATCAATATATCCACATAATTTTCCTTCTTCATGAAGCCATCTATTTTGTGAAGTGCACCAACCCCTCCTGCAGCAAAGCACCCCCACAACACGAAGCTGCCACCCCCGCGCTTCACGGTTGGGATGGTGTTCTTCGGCTTGCAAGCCTCTCCCTTTTTCCTCCAAACATAACGATGGTCATTATGGCCAAACAGTTATATTTTTGTTTCATCAGACCAGTGGACATTTCTACAAAAGGTACGATCTTTGTCCCCATGTGCAGTTGCCAACCGTAGTCTGGCTTTTTATGGCGGTTTTGGAGCAGTGCCAATCCCTCGCTGAGCGGCCTTTCAGGTTATGGCGATATAGGACTCGTTTTACTGTGGATATAGATACTTTTGAACCTGTTTTCTCCATCATTTTCACAAGGTCCTTTGCGGTCATTCTTGGATTGATTTGCACTTTTCGCACCAAAATACATTAAACTCTAGGAGCCTGAACACGTCTCCTTCCTGAGCAGTATGATGGCTGCGTGGTCCCATAGTGTTTATACTTGCGTACTATTGTTTGTAGAGATGAGCGTGCTACCTTCAGGCGATTGGAAATTGATCCCAAGGATGAACAAGACTTGTGGAGGCCTAGAATTGTTTTTCTGAGGTCTTGGCTGATTTCTTTTGATTTTCCCATGATGTCAGCAAAGAGGCCCCAGCAGAGGGGTGAGCTCAGTGCATAACCAGCTAGCACATTGTGTCCCTTGGGAACGTAAGTTTTAGGTTTTTATTATGCATGCATAGATGTTCATTTTGTCTATTCAAACAGACCCCATTTCAAAAGAAACAAGCACTCATTAAGATCAGGTGTGGCCAATTAGTGGGTGCTGCCAACACACCTGAACACACTTAACAAGATAGAGGATAGAGAGAGTTTTCCCGAAAACGGAATGCACATGTTTTCTGAGCATGTACATCACATTTAACGTGACTTTAAATAGAACCATGAGGAGACCTGTAGGAAACTTTATCCTTGAAGTACTGAAATTCCCACAGAAGAAAGCTGTTTCTTAACATTCTCTGAACTATTTGAGAACATTCCCAATGTCAAACCATGTTCCTAGAACATTACTAAAATTGAAAGCAAATGTAACCATGTTTGAACTGTTAGGCGTAATACAAAGAAAATAATGTTTTTTTGTCAAGTTCCTTAAATGTGTTGAAAATGCTTGACTCCAAAGCCAAGCAACTATGAAGCACCATTCTCAGAAAGTTGTGGGAAGGTTGTATGTAAAATAACCATAGGACAACCACACTCTCACCAAGCTCTAAGAAACATAAGGTTCTCAGAACATTATGTGCTAGCTGGCCCATGGGAGTGTGGTCAAGAGTTCTCATCTCACAGTGCCCTCGCTCCCGGTCATCCTGCCTCTGTCTGCGGTTTTTACAATCAAAGGTTCTAATGGTCCTCGGCATCCTGCCTATACATCAATAGCATAGAACAGCATCAATGCGGTGAGACACAGAGCAGAGGTTCAGCTCCCTGTAATATAATCTTAGTATATCCCCCACCCTGCTTACTCTCACACCAGAAAAATGTATCTCAGGCAAGCCGGCTAGGGAACATAGCCGTGGGAAGTAGGGGTGCTGAGGGAGATGCAGCATACATACATACACATACATACATATTTTTTTTCTCTCACAAAAGAAGCGCACTGGGCCTTTATTACTCCTATATGAGTGGACCTAAATACAACAAATTCTATCAGCACCCCCCGCAAGGGAGTGACAGCAGTATTTCACCAGAGATATGAACAACAGTACAGTGAACCTGGGCTGCAGCACCGTCCTATTGGGTAGCCCTGATTATAATTAACAGGAAACCAGCTGTCACTGCCTTTTTGCAATCATGTGTACTCCAACCTCTCTCTGTCACTATATCGATGTCACTCAGACCCCCCCTTCCCACTCTCCTGTCTCTCCTCTCCCATTCTCAGTCAGAATCCTGGCAAAGCTACAGAGCATGGCAGATCACAGTGCTTCACTGTTCCTCAAATTCTGAAAGTGAGTGGGGCAGGGCAAGGCAGTGGAGACTGTCTGGAGAGCTGGCTCTGGCTGCACCTTGTGCTTGTATGGTTCCCTTCCCTGAGGCAGGGGCTAGGAGGGGGGGAGGGGGCACTAAACTTAAAAATAGCCCTGCCTAACCACAGTGGAGACAGCAGCTAGACAGGGAGGGAGAAGAAAGGCAGCTAGTCAGCACATTTGGCCCAAGGATGCTAATCACTGAGAGCTTAGGGGATTGAAATAGGGCACGGATATTGACATAGAGCACGGATATTGACAGAGCATGGATAATGACATAGGGCACCGATATTGACATAGGGCACAGATAATGACACAGAGCACGGATATTGACAGAGCATGGATATTGACATAGGGCACAGATAATGACACAGAGCATGGATATTGACATAGGGCACAGATAATGACACAGAGCATGGATAATGACATAGGGCACCGATATTGACATAGGGCACAGATAATGACACAGAGCATGGATATTGACATAGGGCACAGATAATGACACAGAGCATGGATAATGACATAGGGCACCGATATTGACATAGGGCACAGATAATGACACAGAGCATGGATATTGACATAGGGCACAGATAATGACACAGAGCATGGATATTGACATAGGGCACAGATAATGACACAGAGCATGGATATTGTATGGAGACCAAACTCAGGTACATCTAGATCATGAAAGGCTGAAAAGGTTATTATCCCCCTGTCCCTCATTCCTAGTGCTGGGATGGGATGCCCATAAGGACTGGGACAAACCCTCTCACTCTATGTCCCAATGACACACTTCACTGCCGACCTTCACCAACCTTCACTGCAGACCACACTTCACTGGCGACACTCCACCTCACTGCCGACCAACCATATCCCCCTAGCCTCTCATCACAACCCCAGAGACTCCTGACCAGAGTTTACCATAGACAACACAATGCTTGTGTCGCATCTTGGACCAGCGCACAGATTCTAAAATAAACCATGCACTCGTCCATAGCAACGGTGATGCTCCGGTGTGCTCTGGCCTGAAACACTGACGCAGTCGCCTCATTCAGGCCCTTTGTCATTCAGATTAGCCCGTGTTCCTCTGCCACCGTACAGCCCTTTGCCTTTATGCATCTCTCTGTTAATCAGTATGTCTCAGAGATGAGCAGGAACAGGAAAAAAAGGACAGAGAGGTGAGAGAGGACAGACAGGAGAGAGAGGACAGAGAGCCACTGAAATAATGTATTAGAGTAGGCGGTAGTGAAATAGTATTCTGACTAACCCATATGATTATTACAAATGATACATTTTGCATCTATATTTTTCTTAAGCATATTGAATTATTCCAGGGCTATACAAAATGGTGTGAAGTTGTGAAGTTAAGATTGATGATTAAAACCATTGCCCATGGTTATAATCAAAGATGACTCTAGTTTTAAGAGGGAGACATCTAGTGGGCATTAGGGAGATTGGCAGAGTAGGAGCATCAGTTGAGAACTTTACCAACATTTTTGTGTATGATGTTAGCGTCTACTGTGTATAAATATAACTCTTGTCATCTAAAGCAACATATGCCATACATATACCCATGTTATGTGCATTCAGTGGTTACTCTAGGGTCACTGAGGCTGTGCAAGTCACTCTGCATGAGAACCATTGACATAGAACAATTTACCTCATTTCTACCAGCATGTTAAATGTGCAACCAGAGGGGGAAAAGGAAACTCTAGACCATCTTTACTCCACACACAGAGACACATACAAAGCTCTCCCTCGCCCTCCATTTGGCAAATCTGATCATAATTCTATCCTCCTGATTACTGCTTACAAGCAAAAATTAAAGCAGGAAGCACCAGTGACTCGGTCTATAAAAAAGTGGTCAGATGAAGCAGATGCTAAGCATTGAGGAGTACACCACATCAGTCACTGGCTTCATTAATAAGTGCATCAATGACATAGTCCCCACAGTGACAGTATGTACAGACCCCAACCAGAAGCCATCGATTACAGGCAACATCCACACTTAGCTAAAGGGTAGAGCTGCCACCTTCCCGGAAGCTTATAAGAAATCCCGCTATGCCCTCTGATAAACCATCAAACAGGCAAAGCGTCAATACAGGACTAAGATTGAATCGTACTATACCGGCTCCGACGCTCGTCTTATGTGGCAGGGCTTGCAAACTATGACAGAGTACAAAGGGAAGCACAGCTGTGAGTGGCCCAGTGACATGAGCCTACCAGACAAGGTAAATTACTAGTATTCTCGCTTCGAGGCAAGTAACATTGAAATATACGCACGAGAGCATCAATTGTTCCGGACGACTGTGTGATCACGCTCTCCGCAGCCGATGTGAGTAAGACCTTTAAACAGGTCAGCATTCACAGGGCCAGATGGATTACCAAGACGTGTACTGCGAGCATGCGCTGACCAACTGGCAAGTGTATTCACTGACATTTTCAACCTCTCCCTGTCTGAGTCTGTAACACCAACATGTTTCAAGCAGACCACCATAGTCCCTGTACCCAAGAACACTAAGGTAACCTGCCTAAATGACTACCGACCCGTCGCACTCACGTCTGTAGCCATGATGTTCTTTGAAAGGCTGGTCATGGCTCACAACAACACCATTATCCCAGAAACTCTAGACCCATTCCAATTTGCATACCGCCCCAACCAATCCACAGATGATGCAATCTCTATTGCACTCCACACTGCCCTTTCTCACCTGGACAAAAGGAACACCTATGTGAGAATGCTATTCATTGACTACAGCTCAGCGTTCAACACCATAGTGCCCTCAAAGCTCATCACTAAGCTAAGGACCCTGGGACTAAACACCTCCCTCTGCAACTGGATCCTAGACTTCCTGACTGACCCCCCCCCCCCCCACGAGGTGGTAAGGGGCACCTCAACACAGGGGCACCTCAGGGGTGTGTGCTCAGTCACCTCCTGTACTCCCTGTTCACTCATGACTGCATGGCCAGGCATCATTAAGTTTGCTAATGACACAACAGTGGTAGGCCTGATCACCGACAACGATGAGACAGCCTATAGGGAGGGGGTCAGAGACCTGGCTGTGTGGTGCCAGGACAACAACTTCTACCTCAACGTGATCAAGAGAAAGGAGATTAGTGTGGACGACAGGAAAAGGAGTACCGAGCACTCCCCCATTCTCATCGATGGGGCTGCTGTGGAGCAGGTTGAGGGCTTCAAGTTCCTTGGTGTCTACATCACTAACAAACTAACATGGTCCAAGCACACTTTTATTTATTTATTTTGCTCCTTTACACCCCATTATTTCTATTTCTACTTTGCACATTCTTCCACTGCAAATCTACCATTCCAGTGTTTTACTTGCTATATTGTATTTACTTTGCCACCATGGCCTTTTTTTTGCCTTTACCTCCCTTATCTCACCTCATTTGCTCACATCGTATATAGACTTGTTTATACTGTATTATTGACTGTATGTTTGTTTTACTCCATGTGTAACTCTGTGTCGTTGTATGTGTCAAACTGCTTTGCTTTATCTTGGCCAGGTCGCAATTGTAAATAAGAACTTGTTCTCAACTTGCCTACCTGGTTAAATAAAGGTGAAAAAAACACCAAGACAGTCGTGAACAGGGCACAACAAAACCTATTCCCCCTCAGGACACTGAAAATATTTGGCATGGGTCCTCAGTTCCCCCAAAAGTTCTACAGCTGTACCATCGAGAACATTCTGACTGGTTGCATCACTGCCTGGTACGGCAACTGCTGGGGTCAAGCTTCCTGCCATCCAGGACCTCTATACCAGGTGGTGTCAGAGGAAGGCCCAAAAAATTGCAGCCAACTCAGTCTGACTGTTGTCTCTGCTACCGCATGGCAAGCGGTATTGGAGAGAAAAGTCTAGGTCCAAAGGCTTCTAAACAGCTTCTACTCCCAAGTCATAAGACTCCAGAACATCTAATCAAATGGCTACCGAGACTATTTGCAATGCCGGCGCATGTTGTATTCGGCGCATGTTACAAATAAAATGTGACATAATGGATTTCAGCATATGGGTGATTTAAGGAGCTATCCATGTTGTCTTATACATGCTGGTAGTAATTAGGCTTAGTAGACCTCCAGTCACGGCTCCCCTTTTACCTGTTATCATTCCTTTGGAGGACAGAAGAAGACTTCATACTGAGGTTTAGATAGCCTAATAGACCACAAGAGGGCACTAGGAGACCAATGATGTATATAAACCCTGGATCGCTATGTATTGGCCAATGAGTGGCTTTGACGCCACAGGTCAGCCTATAGTTTCACTCCTCAGAAGAAGCAGTCCTCCATAGGAATTAATATAAGGCTACAGTATTTCAATTAAATGGGACAAAATTACATGTATTTAAATATTTTGCCCTCAGAACAGCCTCAATTCGTTGAGAGCATGGACTCTACAAGGTGTTGAAAGCGTTCCACAGGGATTCCAATGCTTCCCACAGTGGTGTCAAGTTTGCTGGATGTCCTTTGGGTGGTGGACCATTCTTGATACACATGGGAAACTGTTGAGAGTTAAAAACCCAGCAGTGTTGCAGTTCTTAACACAAACCGGTGAGCAAGGCACCTACTACCATACCCCGTTCAAAGGCACTTTGTTTTGTCTTCCCCATTCACCCTCTGAAGGGCACACGTACACAATCCATTTCTCAATTGTCTCAAGGCTTAAAAATTATTCTTTAACCTGTCTCCTCCTCTTCATTTACATTGGTTGAAGTGAATTTAACAAGGGACATCAATAAGGGATCATAGCTTTCACCTGGATTCACCTGGTCAGTCTATGTCATGAAAAGAGCAGTGTTTATAATGTTTTGTACACTCAGGTGTATATAAATCTCTTTGTTGGAGGGACTGGCTGTACTGAACAGGTACTATGCTGCTGTTTGGAGTGAGCTAAGGAACAGGCTGGCTAGCGGTGATAAGGGCAACACATGGTAACCACCACCTCTAACAGTCAGCCCATTAGTGGAGTAGAGATCTAGTCTTAACAGATGGTTGCAGGTGCACATTCAAGGTGGTAAATAGCTGTGATTTCTACCATCAGTTGCATATTCTGTGCCATACTGTTGCTAAAGTCTCAACAACACTGAGAATGAGATCAAACTCACTTTCAAGAATATTCAGTGTATGCCGAGTTACCTTTAATTACCTACCCTAAGCACCTAGAGGGTGCGTGTTTGTGTGTTTGCTACACACAGGAGTCCTTAACCTATTTTGAATACATTTTTCCCCCATTACTTTGTACAGGTTTTTACCCATTCTCAAGAGAGCTAAGGGCTAACAGTGCTCTCTATGGTGGTTCAAGAGAAAGCCCACATCCAATTAGACACTAGTTAAAAATAGCACGCCGAAAGAGTGAGGCTTCAGTGGGAAAGTGATTGCAGACATAGGCCTACATGTCTGAGTGAAATCTTAAATGATTCAATTAAAACATGAATGTGATTGTTTGTGTGTCTGGGGAGACTTTTAGAGCCATAGGTATCATAGTGTGCCTTGTCATACTAGTTTCCAAGGAGAGTTCTTAATCTAATGTCAATGTTAATGTGAGCTGCCTGCCTGGCTCGGTGCTGAGTGGCGTTGCCAAGGCCTGTCATTTCACTTCCTCTCGCCTCTGCCAGTCTTCCCAGTGGTGTGCCAGCCCAGCCAGTTCCTCTGGACCACTGAACAGGACATCTCAGCACCTCACAGGCATGATACTATACACCACAAATTATAATAAATTAAACTAATGTTTGTTCAAGGGACACTGATCTGCAACTTGGCTGAGCAGGGCCTATGAGGAGTCCCCAGAATTGAGCCGAGGACTGGTGCTGGGGTAAGAGAAGGGGAGATATATTTTGTACAATTTCAAAGCAACACTTCAACTTGAGTCAGTTTTGCCATTTCAAAGTTATTTTATCACTTAATGTGAGCAAAACATTTACATTTTTTGTCACATCACTACCTAACAAGTTATCACAAACACTGTGTGAACTTTATTCAAGACCCTCTCTGAAAATGTAGTCCATGATCCTCCTTGGAGGCATATTTTAACTCACTGCAGATGGCAAAAAAATAGCAAAACGCCAACAGAAAATGGCAAAAAATAGAATTACCCAATGGCGTTGGCAAGATCAAACTAATGTTCTATATCTGTGCTATTTTTGCTTCAACCCAACAGCAGTCTTCTTTTAAATGATATGCAACATTTCAAGAAACATTTAATTCTAATTTCAAAATCTAAACAAAAACCAACTCACAAATAAGTGTCAGGCAATCCTCAGACATCAACTTCATAGTGCGGAAATATATATAAAACATGGGAAAATCTATTTTTTTGACTGCATTGAGCCTTTAACACTATAAAAGAAAATAATACCAATTCAGACATTCTCTTGCTCTGCTGAAAGTGATTTCCCCTTTTGCCTGGAAACCTGATTCATGATGCACTAGAACATTTCTGTATAATCACTTTGTGACATCTGCTGATGTAAAAATGGCTTCATAGATACATTTGATTGAATTTGGTTGATGCACTAAAGCCTGGTGAAGACTTGTTATTCACCCAGAGTGATAATGTGTGTGACTGACTTCCATTGTTCTTTAGGTCTGAGTAACTTTGCAAGTAATTCATTTAGATGAGCTTTTATATAAACGCTTGGAAATGCTACGAAGCTTGTCCGTGACAAGTCAAATTCAATTCAGTAAGGATATTTCAGTTCAGCTAGGGTATTTCTGAGTATGAATCACAACAGGCTCATGGACACTGAATCAGTGATGGTCTTCCTTACATTTGCCCCACACACTGTATAGTAAAATGAAACGGCACTACAGCCTACAGGATTTCTGACCAGTATAGCATCTTACAGAATACTGGCCTTGATCTCATTAGATTTAGTTTTGTATATTAAATACATAATTTTCACTATAAACCAGTCAAATGCACTGCTATGTTTCTTCTATACAGTACATTTTGATTTGATTTTGATTTGATAGTTATTGCTTAAATAGAGTTCCCCGTGAACAACCCGTGTATAATCAATCTCATTTCATCTCAACCCATGATTTCACCACAGCAATCATACATGTATTGCAAATTAAAAAATAAATCCAATCAATGGTAGCCCAGGCAGATTGCATTGCAGCTTCTTCTAGCACCGAGGTGGCAAGCAGCCCAATGATTATTATATCCAATGTATGCTGCAATGCATGTACAATGCACAGTGGTGGGATTTATTTTTGATCATTGTGTTTCTGTCATTTCACAGACAGTAAAATATAAAGTCCTGCAGAATCAGAGTAATAGAAGCATGGGAGAGTTGCATGTGAGGAGGGTATTTGTCTACTGTAAAATATTGATTATTTTAATAGCTGCAAAACTATTAACATGACCAGCAAAAAACAATTCAATATGCATCTAACATCTAATAGAGTGTATGTTGTCTCCTCCTCATTAGGATAGTTAAATGATCATACAAACACTACAGTTCAAATGATTTACAGTCATGGTAACAGGAACAATGGTTTGCATACATGTCATTTGTATAGATGTCATGTCACATTATGGTATTGCATCTGTCTGTCTGACTGCCTGCTTGTCTATCTGTGCCTGTCTGTCTGTGCCTGTCCGTCTGGATGTCTACTGCTGTTCATTGTTTGTGTCTCAGACCAAAAGTCAATAAGGATGTGAAGAGGAACCTATTACTTCGTCTCCATAGCAGCAGCTGTTTCAGGCACCTTAGAATGTGGTTCCATTATGGCTCATTCCACAAACAAATTGAATTGTAGGCTATACAGCACCAATTCCTCTAGCTCTCAGGTAGAGAATATATTTTTTTTTTAATTAAAAAGCCATCTTCTGACATTACACAATAATCAGTGATTGACAGAATTGGTTGAAAAAAACAGTAGATATCAGTCGAATAAACAATAGAAAATCACATGCCCCAACAATCACTATATTTTGTGAGTGAATATCATGTTTAAGCCTATTCCTGCAACACCGTATAAATGGTTAACATTCATTTCATATGGGAAAGCAAAGCTCCCCCTCTGTAATATGCTGGTCACATACAATATAGGCTACTACCCGTGCCATTGTCTCTACCTGGATGACGAGGAGCAATAGTGTGAAATTGACAAAGGCCTTCAGTTTTACGCTTACGTTTAGTTGACTTCTACTTTATTAGTTGACTTATTTGACTGTTTTCTATTTTCATGACTTACTTCTGTGACTGGAGTAGCCCGGATAATAGCCGTAATAACCAGTGATCCGCAAAATTCTATCCTCAATGTCTTGCACACCGTTGGCGGTCACTTTAGAGGTGGCGTCCGTGTCCCCATAGAGAAGGTGGGTTTCACCCGCTTTGCCTGATAGGTGCGCGTTCAAAGGTTCCAGCCGAAAGCAGGGCTGGTCTCCTCCACCTTCAGCACCCTCGGTACTGATCATCATAAATCCAAACGCGCAGTCAGAAGGGAATGTTTCGTGTGTTCCGCGCTCACCATGCGAAATATAGTATCAAAGGCATCAACTAACAGCTATGGAAGGGCATTCACATTGCACCACACTGTTCGCAAGGCGCGGAGGTTATTGAATTTGGGGTGAGCGTGACAGACATCGTATACCAGGGGGCGTGTCACTATCGCATCTAAATTCAGTTTTAGTAGTCTCGGGCCCAATTACTAATGGACCTAAACCTTAAAGTTGGGGCCTATGCACTTGTGGAGATCTGAGAGGGTATGACAGGTGCAATCAGGGGTGTCATGCACCTATTATTTTAGAGGGGGCACGAAGTACATGAAGGAAACAGCTTTTTCCTGCAATCAAGAGCCATATAATCATAATGCCTAATTCTATGTAAAAAAAGTATATTTTTTTTCTGCATCTAAGCATACCTCTTTACCTGTTCAATTGTCATTATAATTAATGATGCACAATGATTCTTTAAAGGGCAGTGCAGTAAAAAACATGATTTTATTTTATGTATACTTCCACACTATGTTGGTTGGAATAATATTGTGAAAATGATAATGCACTATTACTGTAAGAGCTGTTTGAAAAGACTGCCTGAAATTTCAGCTTGTTTGGCTGGGTAAGGTTTTTGGACCACCTGGTGACATCACCAGGCAGTATAAGTTAATAGACCAATAACTAAGAACGTTTGCCTTTCTCTCTTCCAACAGGAGCTAGTTTTCAGGTTATAAATCCTCCCATTAGGCTCCTTCAATTGGTCCCCTCTCTCATACCACTTTCAGACAGTCCTAGGAAATTTCTTGTTTTTAGAAATTGCATTTTTCTTAGAAGTAATTTGTTTCTTTTTGACCATTTGAATTGAAAACAATTACAGTAAGGTACTTAATTGTTACCCAGAAATTATTTGATATTGAGATGAAAACAGCCGCATTGGACCTTTAAGAACATTTATGCCTTAAAGGCCTGATTCCGACTTAGGACTTTACGCCTTACCTACGCACTTCTCAGTATTTGGTATTCAGACTTACCTTATTCAGTTGCTTAATGCACTCTGCAGGTGTGGCTACCTTTCCCGCTCTGAATATATTTAATCCAACTGCTGAAAACCCTCCCACTTGCTGGCCAACAGATTTCAATTAATTTATTTTTCAGTACATTTATCTCAAGCCATCCCTTTAAAGGTATTATTTGATATTGAGATGGAAATGGCTGCATTTAAGAACCTTTAGGCTTTAGATGTTTAGTACAACTGCCACACTGGTACATACCATAACCCAAGAATTAAAGCATGTTTTGTATTTTCTAAAGCCTAGCAACCTTGCCAGCTAGGATAGTTAGACAAGCGACTTTAACTTGATAGCCTGAAATGGCTTGGTAGCTAGTTATGAGGTTGGGAGACTTGGGAACCTATCTAGCTGGCTAGCTAAAGCCAACTTCATAAAATTGCTAGGTGGCTAGTTTTATAGAGAAACAACAAAACATTTTTATTATATTTATTCATCAAGAAGGAATCAATAGGCTACATAGATTGTTCAAATTCATTTACAAACAAGGCCTGCCCATCATCAGCAGCTAAAATAAAATGCTGTGTGTCACTCGACACTCACAATACTGTTTTCACACACCAGAGTATCTAATGTCCTGCCTAGCATATCTTTGCTCCATGGTACACCTTGGAAGGAACCACTAGTAGGGAGAATAGAGCAGGGGGGTGGGTGGGGGGGGGGGTACGCTTTGCCTGGTCCAGTCATTGTGCCACCTCCGCAAAATACCTCTTTTTATAAATAATTATAATCAAAAGGTGGCTTTAAAAATAAGATATTTAATATACAGTATAAATATATATTTATTTAATTACCCCCCAAAATATGAGGGGGCACGTACCCCCTAATGTATGAAACCTCTGGGTCCAATCGATATGGTAATAGCGCCACCTTGCCCTTTGATAGGCTTTGTGTAAGTTTCACCATATTGGTTATACCAATCAAATCCTTTCAGATCTCCGCATAGGGCCGGACCCAGAACGGGGTCAATACGGACCACAGGTCTTTCTTTTGTTGAATTGGGGGAGCTAGGTCAGACTTCGACCACTGGTATCATATTAACACAAATAATACATGACAAAATGTGTAGAATTGCAGGGAATTAGCTTTAAAACAGAAACATTTCATCTCAGCGAAAAAGAGGGATGTGTAAAGTTTGGGATCGCATGGACTGAGAGCTGGGTGTTTATTACTGCTTCTCAAATAATACTTAAGTACCCCTGGCATAGGGGGTAGTGGTTGATTTGGGATTGGCCCTCAGTATCTCTTTTACAATCGAAAGACAGTAGCCGGAAGTTTATTATACCCTAGTTTGATCAAGGACCTCAGCCAGTACAGGTATATTAAAGCTAGGACCGAGAGACTGAAAAACAGCTTCTATCTCAAGGCCATCAGACTGTTAAATAGCCACCACTAGCCGGCATCCACCCAGTACCCTGCACTAAAATTTAGTCACTTTCACTAGCCGGTTACCACCCGGTTTCTCAACCCTGCACCTAAGAGGCTGCTGCCCTATATATATAGACATCGAACACTTGTCACGTCAACAGTGAAGAAGCGACACCGGGATGCTGGCCTTATATGCAGAGTTGCAAAGAAAAAGCCATATCTCCGACTGGCCAATAAAAAGAAACGATTAAGATGGGCAAAAGAACACAGACACTGGACAGAGGAACTCTGCCTAGGAGACCAGCATCCTGGAGTCGCCTCTTCACTGTTGACATTGAGACTGGTGTTTTGCAGGTACTATTTAATGAAGCTGCCAGTTGAGGACTTGTGAGGCGTCTGTTTCTCAAACTAGACATTCTTATGTACTTGTCCTTTTGCTCAGTTGTGCACCGGGGCTTCCCACTTCTCTTTCTATTCTGGTTATAGCCAATTTACGCTGTTCTGTGAAGGGAAAAGTACACAGCATTTTATCAGATCTTCAGTTTCTTGGCAATTTCTGGCATGGAATAGCCTGAAAAGTTTCAGAAGAAAGAGCTTTGTTTCTGGCCATTTTGAGCCTTTAATCGAACCCACAAATCCAGATACTCAACTAGTCTAAAGAAGGCCAGTTTTATTGATTCTTTAATAAGAACAACAGTTTTCAGCTGTGCTAACATAATTGTAAAAAGGTTTTCGAATGATCAATTAGCCTTTTAAAATGATAAACTTGGATTAGCAAACACAATGTGCCATTGGAACACAGGAGTGATGGTTGCTGATAATGGCCTCTGTCGCCTATGTACAGTTGAAGTCAGAAGTTTACATACACCTTAGCCAAATATATTTAAACTCAGTTTTTCACAATTCTTGACATTTAATCCGAGTAAACATTCCCTGTTTTAGGTATTTTAGGTAGTTATTTTAATATGTGGCGCAGTGGTTAAGGGCGCTGTACTGCAGCGCCAGCTGTGCCATCAGAGTCCCTGGGTTCGTGCCCAGGCTCTGTCGTAACCGACCGCGACCGGGAGGTCCGCGGGGCGACGCACAATTGGCCTAGCATCTTTCGGGTTAGGGAGGGCTTGGCCGGTAGGGATGTCCTTATCTCATCGCGCACCAGCGACTCCTGTGGCGGGCCGGGCGCAGTGCGCGCTAATCAAGGTTGCCAGGTGCACGGTGTTTCCTCAGACACATTGGTGCGGCTGGCTTCCGGGTTGGATGTGCGCTGTGTTAAGAAGCAGTACGGCTGGTTGGGTTGTGTATCGGAGGACGCATGACTTTCAACCTTCGTCTCTCCCGAGTCCGTATGGGAGTTGTAGCGATGAGACAAGATAGTAGCTACTTGGATACCACGAAATTGGGGAGAAAAAGGGGTAAAAAAAATATTTTAAAAATTGTGAAATGTCAAAATAATAGTAGAGAACGATTTATTTCAGCTTTTATTTCTTTCATCACATTCCCAGTGGGGCAGAAGTTTACATACACTCAAATACTATTTGGTTCCATTGCCTTTGCATTGTTTAACTTGGGTCAAACAGTTTGGGGAGCCTTCCACAAGCTTCCCACAATAAGTTGGGTGAATTTTGGCCCATTCCTCCTGACAGAGCTGGTGTAACTGAGTCCGGTTTGAAGGCCTCCTTGCTCGCACATCCTTTTTCAGTTCTGCCCACATATTTTCTATAGGATGGTAGTCAGGGCTTTGTGATGACCACTCCAATACCTTGACTTTGTTATCCTTAAGACATTTTTCCACAACTTTGGAAGTAAGCTTGGGTGTCATTGTCCATTTGGAAGACCCATTTGCGACCAAGCTTTAACTTCCTGACTGATGTCTTGAGATGTTGCTTCAATATATTACATAATTTTCCTTCCTCTATTTTGTGAAGTGCACCAGTCCCTCCTATAGCAAAGCACCCCCACAACATGATGATGCCACCCCCGTGCTTCATGGTTGCCTCCCCCTTTTTCCTCCAAACAAAACAATGGTCATTGTGGCCAAACACTTCTATTTTTGTTTCATCCGACCAGAGGACATTTCTCCAAAAGGTACGATCTTTGTCCCCATGTGCAGTTGCAAACCGTAGTCTGGCTTTTTTATGGTGGTTTTGGAGCAGTGGCTTCTTCCTTGCTGAGCGGCCTTTCAAGTTTCAGGTTATGATACTTTTGTACCTGTTTCCTCCAGCATCTTCACAAGGTCCTTTGCTGTTGTTCTGGGATTGATTTGCATTTTTCGCACCAAAGTACGTTAATCTCAAGGAGACAGAACGCGGTGATATGACGGCTGCGTGGTCCCATGGTGTTTATACTTGAGTACTATTGTTT
Source organism: Oncorhynchus masou masou (assembly GCF_036934945.1). Lineage (NCBI taxonomy): Eukaryota > Metazoa > Chordata > Actinopteri > Salmoniformes > Salmonidae > Oncorhynchus > Oncorhynchus masou. The sequence goes on from NC_088232.1 coordinate 33,650,655, forward strand.
GTACAGGTGAACGTGGTACCTTCAGGCATTTGGAAATTGCTCCCAAGGATGAACCAGACTTGTGGAGGTCTACAATTGTTTTTCTGAGGTCTTGGTGGATTTCTTTAGATTTTCCCATGATGTCAAGCAAAGAGGCACTGAGTTTGAAGGTTGGCCTTGAAATACATCCACAGGTACACCTCCAATTGACTCAAATGATGTCAATTAGCCTATCAGAAGCTTCTAAAGCCATGACATAATTTTCTGGAATTTTCCAAGCTGTTTAAATGCACAGTCAACTTAGTGTATGTAAACTTCTGACCCACTGGAATAGTGATACAGTGAATTAAGTGAAATAATATGCCTGTAAACAATTGTTGGAAAAATTACTTGTGTCATTCACAAAGTAGATGACCTAACTGACTTGCCAAAACTATAGTTTGTTAGCAAGATATTTATGGAGTGGTTGAAAAACTAGTTTTAATGGCTCCAACCTAAGTGTATGTATACTTCCGACTTCAACTGTGTATAAATAAATATATATATATACATATAAATATATATATATATATATCATTTTTTTTATTTTATTTTTTTAAATTTTTTATATATATATATATATATATTTTATTTTTATTTTTTATATATATATTTATACTCTGGACTCTGACATTGCTTGTCATAATATTTATATATTTTTATATTCCATTATTTTACTTTTAGATTGATGTGTGTTGTTGTGTATTGCTAGATGTTACTGCACTATGGAGATAGGAACACAAGCATTTCGCTACACCCACAATAACATCTGCTAAATATGTGTATGCGACCAATAACATTTGAATTGATTTGATGTGATTATGGTTATCATTAGTTACCACAGTCATAATTATGTCTAAACCCCGCCTATTTCTACAATTTCTCTTCTTGAAATCTGATTTTAAACCTAACCCTAACCTCATCAGCTTTTCTAAAATATATGATTGCCACACCAATACATCACATTAAGTCACTCGGCAACATACAGTGTATGAGAAAGATGAGTCTTTATGGGAAGAAGGAATTAAGATGTATATTAAATCTCTGTACGTTCATTTAAAATACCTTCTCATAATGTAGGCCTAATACCCTTACTATAACCTTCATCCTGTCACAAATCAACAATAATGCCCCTTTCCCTCCAAGGCACTGCATTTGTAGAATCCATTCAGTGCTCCTTGTAGGCTCACTAGTCTTCCACAGTATGCTGTACTTCAATACTTAAGTACCCTTGGGAGATGTTTCTATTTATTGTTTTCAATGAAACATGCATGAATCTTGAAGAGTGAGTGAGAGTGTAACAGGTCTGTGTCCATACATATTGGTTCACAGCTTTCGGAAATGTTTTTACTGCAGGCAGTTTACAACAGAGTAGAAACAGAGATAGTTGTCATACTCTCCAGTATGGGTACTATAAGCAACCCAAAAAGTTTGTATCCAAATTTGAGGACAGAACTTTAAATCTGAAGTAAATCCCATGACAATCTCTTTTCCCCTGCTGGCAGAGGGAGAGCCAGAGGTTCCAGGGCTGGCGAGGGAAGGAAGGGAAGCTACTCTTGACTGGATCCCCCCCAGTTTGTGGATATTGCCCAAAGGGCTGACTATTGGGCTCCAAATCCAATAACACAAGCTGCAGTATTTCAATGTGTTTCCGATACGCCTCTGTCCAAGTCCTCAGCACTTTGTGTGAAATTGATTTCTAGAGTATGGAGAATTTGCACCTCTGTTGGCATTGTTGTGCAGACACCCGCTAAGTTGTGGCGATGCCCCTGGATGCCAGCAGTGTTTCCTCTCCCTCTCTTACTTGCTAAACCAATCTCCACCTCATGTTCCATTGTCTCTGGTTGTTTTTCTCCAGAACAGTTATCTCTCCCCTACCCGGCAGGGATGTGATAGCTTTATAGCTGCAGCGACATAGAAATGCCAGAGCCCAGAAGTGTTTTCCCCCAAAGGCTTTGTGAGATTTGTTTCTGTGATTTTATTATTGGCCACATGAGTCTGGTCTCCACAAACTACTGTGCCAAAAAAGTTAGTGTCTCTAAGTTGTAGGCATGTGGTGAGTGTGGGCCTTATGTGAGGAGCAGGCAGAATTTAGAAACCTTAATTCTGGAATGTCAAAATCCTGAAGAGATCATATTTTTGTGATCTGAACACTTTTGGTTTACATCTAAGACTCCATTTTATGTAGTGTCCTTCTGGTTGTCCTTAGCCTGTTTATTTATTTCTACCCATCAATATTTAATGTCCCCCGTCTGTTGCTTTTGAAGCTCAGGGCTTAGTGGTTTCCCACTGGGCACACACTGGTTGAATCAACGTTGTTTCCATGTCTTTTTAATGAAATGATGTTGAGCCAATGTGGAATAGACGTTGAATTGACATCTGTGCCCAGTAAGTTTCTAAAGATTGTTTGCCATTTTACCCAGCAGTTTGGTGATGTATGTCTCTGGCAAATGAGTAGCCTGGGAGGCCTTTCTCATTGATATTCCCTGAGTTACCTGCTGTATAGTACAGAGGAGGATTCAATTTAGAGGGATGGCTGATTGTTTTCTAATGGCTTTTTGGAGAGGAAGCTAGCAAGTATGATGTACATTTTAGTCTCCAATGAAGCCTTCCAAGCACGTGTCGTCAGCAATGAGCAATCAGTCGAGTCAGTATGCATGATCGCAGGCAGCTTGTGTCTGTCTGGCGGATCGGATGTTTATCTATTAGAATCCAGGGGTCACATTACAGTCAACTGGTTTGGAATCATCCAAGAGAAAATAAATGTAACTTCTAAATAATTTCTTGCCTCAGTCATCCATAATAACAACATAGAGAATATTATGCTATCATTTATTTCTTCTGTGATGTGACATCCCCTCAGTAATAAGGAGAACACGAGGACAAAGATGCATGCTGTTCCAATGACACTTCCACATCCTCCTGCTCAGTATACAAACCATTCTCAGCCTCACGTCTTGTCTCTGTAAAGATGACTGTGGCTAACTGGCACAGCTAACCCACTTGGGGTCTGGTCTTATTAGTTTGTCCTCTTCTTTTTTCCTCTCCGCTCCTCCCCTCCTCAAGTCTCCGTCAGATATAAGAAGGTGAATTCTGTGAGTGTTTTAGCCCTACGATCAATGGATGTCATTAGCATTCTGACCCTATATCCTCCACTCTTTTCTAATGAGGTGTCATGTGGCCACATGAGTCTGGAGGAGATTACATGCCAGCAGTGTTTGTTGATGCTTATTATCAGTAACATGTTTTTCAGGCAGTTGAACAGCAAATGCCTATATTTAGACCAATTAGGCTGTTAAGCTTCTGATTTTAGCTTCAGTACTAGGCTGGATTTGATGCGGCAGTCAGACCTGTTGTATAATTGCATTATTAGCAGACACTCTTATGCAGAGCGACTTACAGGAGTAATTAGGGTTAAGTGCCTTGCTCAGGGCCACATCGTCAGAGTTTTCACCCAGCTGGCTCAGGGATTTGAACCCGCAACCTTTTGGTTACTGGCCCAATGTTCTTAATTGCTAGGCTACCTGCCGCTTGTGTGGATTGACACAGCTATATATTCCGGTAATGATTCTAATGTTCATGAAATACTCCGGAGAAATCCAAAGCTAATAGGTACAGCTATTAAGAATGAAACATAATCCTTCCCCTAAAAAGAATAAAGGTAACTTTTATGAGACATCATGTACCATGTGACTTGGTTGGCACTGCACCAGCACCCACTGCAAAGACACCACAAGTCACCTTACAGATCAGTGACGGCACTCCCAGCCTCTTTCCCTTATAAATATTCAATGTGCACTAAAGATAACATTGATGTGCCGTGGTGGTGGAGAAAGAGGTCTGTTGTAGAAGAGGTTTTCTCATTAGAATACAGCAAGGCCAGCGGTGGCTGCCTACCGTGTTGGCCTGCTAAAAGGTCAGGTTTAAAAGGCTGCTAAATATTTGATGCCTTTGATCAGCATGCCACTGTAGCAATGTATATCTTTAATTAGACTGAGTGGAGGAGGGGCAGGAACCATATAGCATAGAGTCAGTACATACTGGGCTGGATGGTAGGCAGCTATAGAAGACTTATTGACCCAATGAGTTGTGTGTGATAAAACATCTAATACAGAAGCAATGGAGCATGCAGTCTGAGTCTTAACATGTTTTGCTCACTGAATTGTTCCCCAGAGTAATCTTTGAGGCTGTAATATTTTTCCACTTAGTGCCATTCTTACACACACCATAAAACAATGATGCATTGTATATAACATGGCCTCTACATCCATGGAAAATGGCCTTTAAATCTGATTCTACCAATTGTTATTTAACCTTTATTTAACAAGGCAAATCAGTGAAGAATAAATTCTTATTTACAATGACGGCCTACCAGGGAACAGTGGGTTAACTGCCTTGTTCAGGGGAAGAACAACAGATTTTTACCTTGTCAGCTTAGGGATTCGATCCAGCAACCTTTCGGTTACTAGCCCAACACTCTAACCACCCACAGTTACCTGATGTGGAATAGAGTTCCATGTAGTCATGGCTCTAGATGTCCTTTGATGAAGACCTTTCTTTGTTGTTTTGATCTGCGAACACAAACATACAGTGCAGTCAGCTGTTTAGGTAGCGTGGTCTTGTTGTGGACTAGTCGGCCCATGACATTTATTTTTCCTTACCATTGACTTTTAATGGTTGGTTTTGCCTCTAGAAAAGACCATTGCCGAATAAGTCTTCTACTCACTCTGCTGTAAGGAGGCCTAAGCCAGTCTCTATATGAATAAAACATAGTTAAAATAGAGGATGTACAACGCTGAGCTTCTCTAACATGCTAAGTTCCGCCCTGTTTGGTTTCACACGTTTGATCACACTTTTCGTGAAGGACAGTTAGATCAATACACTACTCACTACAGAGACCAGTACACTAGTAAGTCTGTGGTGTTGATGGTGTTGTCGTCTCTCATTCCACCACATTGCCACCACATGTTAATATGGAACCCTCGTGGTATCAGCCTTGGTGCCACGCTCAAGTACCATCTCAACTGGTCTTCTGCCTGGTTCAAAGAAAGAGCCAATTGCTCACTTTCCCATGAAATTCCTATGGTGGTCAAGGTCTCCAGAGTGGCTAAATGTGGTCATCCATGTTAACATGATTGCAGCAGAGTAGCCTGACAAGTAACACTGTATAACCATGTCAATAACAGTGAGGAAAAGAAGGAATGTTTTATTTACAGTGTATGATGGGAATGCACCTTCCTCCAGATGGATAATGACATTTTAATTACACCAATTAGTGTCTTAATTAATTTACATACAGTTATTTTTATTTTATTTAACTAGGCAAGTCCATTAAGAACAAGTCAGTCAGTTAAGAACAAATTCTTATTTTCAATGACAGCCTAGGAACAGTGGGTTAACTGTCTATTCAGGAGCAGAACGACAGATTTGTACCATGTCAGCTCAGGGATTTGAACTTGCAACCTTCCCGTCACTAGTCCAACGCTCTAACCACTAGGCTACATTGCCACCCCAAATGCATTATAGTATAGAGCAATCATGATCAAGTTTCCTTATCTGGGTGTTATGTGCCATTCTCAGATACATGCAGTTCAGCCTGGATACTACTGTGTTACTGCGGTGCCTGCCTGTCTCCTCATACTCCTCTTATCTCTCCAAACCAGTTTTAGGGGATACAGACCAGGGTAACTTGCCAGCTCACACAAATAAACAAGTGAATAATTTGCTATTTCAGGAAATCAGACAGGTTGTCCATGCATAGATAGTGATCAAGTTGGTAAGAGACTGTTGGCTGCAGTTCCCCCTCCGAAGATAGGGCCAAAATCAAAATAAATACAGTTTACAGCTAACTGTAAAGCTGCCTCAATACTCCTTTTAAAAGCGCCATATCATAAAAAGGTCAATAACCAGTGCCACTCAGTTACTACTTTTTGTCTGCTGCTTATTGATTCTGATCCCATTCTTCTAATACAATCTAAAACAGTCACATTTGGCACAACAACAAAAATCTCCAAAGTAGCTGTGAGAGATAAGCCTGCATTGATTTACATAACTCTCCCAGCTTAAATGAAGACAAGGATAAGGAGGGGAAATAAGAGGAGTGATACAATAAAAGGAGAAAATTTGAGCTGTCCTCTTTGAAGAAAGCAGGAGTTAAGTGAGAGTAAAATGTAGGCAAAGGGCAAAAAAGAAAAGCACAGAATGATCGAGCCATTCTTCACTGACCACCTCCACCATTAATCTTCACTGTAAAAACTGAGACCTACATGTACAAGATGAAATTCATAGAACCACCTTTTCTCATTCACCTCTCTCAGCTCCCAGATAAAATAGAGGTGGATGGATAGGCTACATGTTAAAGCTATAGAATTCTTTCAAGTGTCTTCTCTCAACACACATTTTATGAGCAGGTCCCAGCAGCGCTGCGAAAACTCAATCTACTATGCAGTATCCACAGACAACCCACCAGTTATATTATCTGTTTACAGTCATTTTGGAGGTTTCTGGTTAAGCTGCAGTTTTCTCCCTGAAATACACCAGCATTATGATATAGGCCTACACTACTGTGGAGTCAGTATAGTGGCAGGTGTCTCTACTCTACTCCCACGCAAGATTTCTGAGCGCAACATTGACCCCGCAGCCTACGGCCACTCTCCCCAAGGGTCATTAAAGGGGATCTATGGAAGGGAAATCAACAGAGTTCATTCCTCAAACCAAAACCCACTGAAATCTGATGGTAGGAAAGGCAACACTCTGTAACGATTGTCTTCCTCTTCTGATGAGGAATAAGAAGGATCGGACCAATATGCAGCGTGGTACGTGTCCATGTTAATAATTTATTTAAACTGAACACAAAATAACAAGAGACCAAAAACAAAACAGTTCTGTCTGGTGTAGACACAGAGACAGAAAACAACTACTCACAAAACTCATGTGGGCAAGAGCTACCTAAGTATGGTTCTCAATCAGAGACAACGACAGACAGCTGTCCCTGATTGAGAACCATACCCGGCCAAAAACAAAGAAATACAAAAACATAGAAAAACAAAAATAGAATGCCCACTCTAGTCACACCCTGGCCTAACTAAAATAGAGAATAAAAAGCCTCTCTATGGCCAGGGCGTGACACACTCACTCTGGCGATTCAAGGTCGAAGTCACCAGTGTCACGCCTTGGTCATTGTATTTTGTGTTTTCGTTATATATTTGGTTAGGCCAGGGTGTGACATGGGTTTATATATTGTATTTTCGTATTGGGGTTTGTAGTATTTGGGATTGCGGCTGAGTAGGGGTGTTGTTTAGGTTTGGCTGCCTGAGGCGGTTCTCAATCAGAGTCAGGTGATTCTCGTTGTCTCTGAATGGGAACCGTATTTAGGTAGCCTGGGTTTCACTTTGTATTTCGTGGGTGATTGTTCCTGTCTCTGTGTTAGTGTTCACCAGACAGGCTGTATAGGTTTTTCACGTTCCGTTTTTTGTTTTTGTTATTTCATGTATCGTCATTTGTTCTATTAAAAACATGAGTAACCAACACGCTGCATTTCGGTCCGAATCTCTTTCGACAAACGAAGAACGCCGTTACAGAATCACCCACCACACACGGAACGAGCAGCGTGTTAACAGGCAGCTGGAGCAGCGAAGGGAGGACGTTATGGACAGCAGAGGATTGGAGTATACGACGTGGGAAGAAATAGACAGGTGGGCGGCCGACCCAGAGAGAGTGCCGGAGCCCGCCTGGGATTCGCTGGAGCAGTGCGAAGAGGGCTATAGGAGAATGGAGTCGAAAAGAAAGATACGGCGGCGCAGATCGAAACCCGAAGATCAGCCCCAAAAATTTCTTGGGGGGGGGGCTCAGAGGGAGAGTGGCTGAGTCAGGAGACAGACCTGAGCCAACTCTCCCTGTTTATCGTGAGGAGCCAAGGAGGAGACCAGAACCAGTGTTGGAGGTGAGCGAAGCAGAGACTGTGAAGGAGTTAATGGGGAAATTGGAGGAGAGAGTAATGAGGGAGTTGCTAGTTTGGTGCTTTAGGTATAAGATTCGTCCGACGGAGCGTGTCGGGGATTTAATGGCACCTGGTTCAGCGCTCCATACTAGTCCTGAGGTGCGTGTTAGTCGGCTGGTGAAAAATGTGCCAGCCTCACGCACTAGGCCTCCTGTGTACCTACCTAGCCTTGCACGTCCTGTGCCAGTCCTGCTCTCAGGCTCTCCAGTACACCTTCGCGGTCCAGTCCATCCTGTGCCACCTTCACACACCAGTCCTCCAATGGTAGCTCCCCGACCAGGCTTCCTGTGCGTGTCCTCGATCCAGTACCACCAGTTCCAGTACCACGCACCAGGCCTTCAGTGCGCCTCGCCTGTTCAGCGCAGCCAGCGCTTTCTCCCTCTCCTGCGCTGTCGGAGTCTCCCGCCTGTTCAGCGTTTCTAGAGCCTTCCTCCTCTACAGCGCTGCCGGAGCCTCCTGCCTGTTCGGAGCAGCCTGAGCTGTCAGTCTGCATGGAGCAGCTAGAGCTGCCAGTCTGCATGGAGCAGCTAGAGCTGCCAGTATGCATGGAGCAGCTAGAGCTGCCAGTCTGCATGGGGCAGCCAGAGCTGTCAGTCTGCTTGGAGCAGCTAGAGCTTCCAGTCTGCATGGAGCAGCTAGAGCTGCCAGTCTGCATGGAGCAGCTAGAACTGCCAGTCTGCATGGAGTAGCCAGAACTGTCAGTCTGCATGGAGCAGCTAGAGCTGCCAGTCTGCATGGAGCAGCCAGAGTTGTCAGTCTGCATGGAGCAGCTAGAGCTGCCAGTCTGCATGGGGCAGCCAGAGCTGTCAGTCTGCTTGGAGCAGCCAGAGTTGCCAGTCTGCATGGAGTTGCCAGTCTGCAAGGAGCTGCCAGTCTGCAAGGAGCTGCCAGTCTGCAAGGAGCTGCCAGTCTGCAAGGAGCTGCCAGTCTGCAAGGAGTTGCCAGTCGGCAAGGAGCTGACAAAGCTGTTAGTCTGCATGGAACAGTCAGAGCTGTCAGTCTGCAAGAAGCCGCCAGAGCTGTCAATCTGCATGGAGCAGCCAGAGCCGCCAGTCAGCATGGAGCAGCCAGAGCCGCCAGTCAGCATGGAGCAGCCAGAGCCGCCAGTCAGCATGGAGCAGCCAGAGCCGTCAGTCTGCCAGACTCTTCCAGATCTGCCAGTCAATCAGACTCTTCCAGATCTGCCAGACAGCCAGACTCTTCCAGATCTGCCAGTCAGCCAGACTCTTCCAGACCTGCCAGTCAGCCAGACTCTTCCAGATCTGCCAGTCAGCCAGATTCTTCCAGATCTGCCAGTCAGCCAGACTCTTCCAGATCTGCCAGTCAATCAGACTCTTCCAGATCTGCCAGTCAGCCAGACTCTTCCAGATCTGCCAGACAGCCAGACTCTTCCAGATCTGCCAGTCAGCCAGACTCTTCCAGACCTGCCAGTCAGCCAGACTCTTCCAGATCTGCCAGTCAGCCAGATTCTTCCAGATCTGACAGTCAGCCAGACTCTTCTAGATCTGCCAGTCAATCAGACTCTTCCAGATCTGCCAGACTGTCAGACTCTTCCAGATCTGCCAGTCAGCCAGACTCTTCCAGATCTGCCAGTCAGCCAGACTCTTCCAGTCAGCCAGAATCTTCCAGATCTGCCAGTCAGCCAGACTCTTCCAGATCTGCCAGTCAGCCAGACTCTCCCAGATCTGCCAGTCAGCCAGATTCTTCCAGATCTGCCAGTCAGCCAGACTCTTCCAGATCTGCCAGTCAGCCAGACTCTTCCAGATCTGACAGTCAGCCAGACTCTTCCAGATCTGCTATTCAGCCAAACTCTTCCAATATCTGCCAGTCAACCAGACTCTTCCAGATCTGCCAGTCAGCCAGACTCTTCCAGATCTGCCAGTCAGCCAGACTCTTCCAGATCTGCCAGTCAGCCAGACACTTCCAGATCTGCCAGTCAGCCAGACTCTTCCAGATCTGCTATTCAGCCAGACTCTTCCAGATCTGCCAGTCAACCAGACTCTTCCAGATCTGCTAGTCAACCAGACTCTTCCAGATCCGTCAGTCAGCCAGGATCCGCCAGTCGGCCAGGATCTGCCAGTCAGCCAGGATCCGCCAGTCAGCCAGGATCTGCAAGATCTGCTAGTCAGCCAGGATCCGCCAGTCGGCCAGGATCCGCCAGTCAGCCAGGATCCGCCAGTCAGCCAAGATCCGCCAGTCAGCCAGGATCCACCAGTCAGCCAGGATCCGCCAGTCAGCCTGGATCTGCCAGATCTGATAGTCAGCCAGGATCCGCTAGTCAACCAGGATCTGCCGGAACCACCAGCAAGCCAGGATCTGGTAGATCCATCAACGTGCCTGAGCTTCCTCTCACTCCCGAGCTTCCTCTCACTCCCGAGCTTCCTCTCACTCCCGAGCTTCCTCTCACTCCCGAGCTTCCTCTCACTCCCGAGCTTTCTCTCACTCCCAAGCTTTCTTTCAGTCCCGATCTGCCTCAGTCCCGAGCTGTCCTTCAGTCCCGATCTGCTCCTCAGTCCAGTGGGGTTCTGGGTGAGGACTATTCGGCCATGGTCGGTGGCGAGGGTGGATCATCCGAGGATGCGAAGGGGAGGAACTATGACATTTATGGAGTGGGGTCCACGTCCCGAGCCGGAACCGCCACCATGGACAGACGCCCACCTGGACCCGCCCTATGGTTTTGAGGTGCGTCCGGGAGTCCGCACCTTAGGGGGGGGGGGTTCTGTCACGCCTTGGTCATTGTATTTTGTGTTTTCGTTATATATTTGGTCAGGCCAGAGTGTGACATGGGTTTATATATTGTATTTTCGTATTGGGGTTTGTAGTATTTGGGATTGCGGCTGAGTAGGGGTGTTGTTTAGGTTTGGCTGCCTGAGGCGGTTCTCAATCAGAGTCAGGTGATTCTTGTTGTCTCTGATTGGGAACCGTATTTAGGTAGCCTGGGTTTCACTTTGTATTTCGTGGGTGATTGTTCCTGTCTCTGTGTTAGTGTTCACCAGACAGGCTGTATAGGTTTTTCACGTTCCGTTTGTTGTTTTTGTTATTTCATGTATCGTCATTTGTTCTATTAAAAACATGAGTAACCAATACGCTGCATTTCGGTCCGAATCTATTTCGACAAATGAAGAACGCCATTACAACCAGAGAGTGAGAGATCAGGGGAGGGATTTGGGAAGCCTCAAAGGAGCCCTCTGTAAAAGCCTCTGTCATTTGTCCTTAATGAGAATAATGATTTGGGAGATTGGCAATCTTAGAGCTAGGATTTCTCCTCTAGCTGGTGCCCAGAGCAGTATGGAGATGGTTGGCCGAGCACGTTGCCCTCCCAGGTCAGGACTAATGTCGCTTTAAATCAGCCTCTCACAGTCCTCCTCTACTGGCTCAACATTCTCATTAAACTCTGGGTATTTATTGTTGGCCCATTTCCTCACGCATGTAGAATGCCTGACCAAGTGAATAAGTGTTGTCATGAGTATCTCCTACTTGACCACTCATTAAATGGTGTCTACATAACATGCCAATAGCAGCCATTTGTTATCATGCAACTAGAGGGAGAACAGTTAACGTCACATGGTAGATAAAACACATAGAGGGAAGGTTTCTACATTGGCTTTGATGACTCTCCTCTGGCCTGCTGTTCAAAGTGACCACAATGAAGCCACGGTCATGTGTCACTGAGAAAGTAATGCCTGTGTTGTTGTGTAATAAAAAGGTCATAGTGTGGTATGGCCTCATGTCTTTATAATGGAACCGAGCACTGAGCCCTCGACTCCTCAAAGACTGTCCAGGTCCATGAGTCCTCATCTTTAAGATTGCCATACTGGCCCCTGTTATACTACATCCCTATTGGGATTCCCTACCACCTGTGGAGATTTCCATGGGTTATAATTCTCTAAGCTTATATCTTACTTGTGTAATCATTAACACCCATGATCAGAGACCAAATCTTTCTTGTGCTTGGTATTTATCCACTAACACGGAGGATAACTGCTAAGCACTCCATTGAAGAAACCTGTCAGCCATCTCCCTACCCTTGCTTGCAGCACCACGCTGACCCTCCACCTCAGTCTGACAGTTCCCCTGTTTCACATATTGATCCGACTTACCACAAACGACACAACTTATGCTTGTATATAACCCACAATGCCCCTCTATCCTCCAAAGAGGACAAGCCTAATTAAACCAATTTGTCCAGGCTGACGCTTAAGGCAAAAGGCTGAGCTCTCTCTCCCATGATCACTGTCTACCCAGGGACAACTTAACAGGGAATCAATACCTTCTGATAAATGCCTCCCGACCCCAAGGGTGTTACCTAGGGTGGAAATGGCCCAGAGAATTTCCTCTGTGGCCAACAACTGACCAGTCCTGCCTGGTATTGGCAGCGAGATAGGATTATTGATGGATCATTCATAATATCTCTTCTGGGCCGCGGTATGAGTTAGTGGACATTGATCGAGCTGTAACTCAACACAGTATGCATTGCTTTCCAGACCTTAACACATGACACAACTTGTCCAGGGCATCAGCCTCTTTGTGTTATTCATTCATTTGCTAAGGAATCTGTATTATGGTGTATTAGGCTGATAGGATGGATTACCTCTGTGGAGGTAAATAAAATCGGGCTCTGCTGCTGTTGAGGTCTGGATGGAGTTGGGCTGTTCTCAGTCTACTCCAGTACAGAGATAGACAAGGTACTCCCCAGACTGACTCTGGGCTATTTATGGTTGGAACATGAGTTTCATGAGCTGGAGGTGGCTTCTTCTATAATAGAACCACTCTCAACAATGCTGCTGCCCCAGACAACAAGATCTGATTGTTTTTGTTGGTCTGAGTGAGCTGAACTGTTACTGTGCCCTCATCAGCCTCCTGTATCTGACAGAAATGCATTCTGTCTTAGGCTATAGTATATTTCACATTTTAAGTCTTAATTGTAGTATAGTATATATATAGAGAGAGTATACAGTAGTATATATTTTGCCTTCTTTTCATTGCCCATTGACATCCATTTTAGGGATATGACTAGACTGCCACCCTGTGTTCAACCAGTATACAACACAATGTGTGTAACCTCACTACATTTAACAAGGATTATTCTCATTCATCATCTCAGTATTTGTGCAGTACAAACTGCCGTTAGATTAGGTCTTTGCATTTATCCATATGATCTATAGTATTTTCTTATTTACAGGTGCAGATATCTCTTTACTTCATCAAATATTTCAACAAACAAGTCAGACCTATTTAATAAACGCATGAACAAGACAGTAGAGAACAGAGGTATTTGTTTATTGAGGTAATACACAGTAAATGCACTAGGGGACGCAATTGTGTCTACGGAGATGGGCATGTCAAACTCAGGTATAGACGGGCCTTGTCGCTTATTTTCTTAAACTGGTGTTAGTAAGACAGAAATTTCTTACAAGGCCATGTGTTCATACCTTAGTCTGCAATCATCATACTGCCACTCTTTTAAGAATTGTTTAGACAGTTAAACAATTGTAGTAAATTGCAATGTAGATAGAGCTGCAAAACACAAATAGATTGATGGACTTGAGGAGTTAAGGGATGAGCTGCAATATTCGTAGAGAGTGTTCCAGTAGGATTAAGTTGTGAGGTTAGCTTTAAGTCTGTGTATGCTCTCAATAATCCCCAAAAGCCTCTTCTTTCCCACAAAGACCTTTCCTCAAGAGCCATGGAAGCATTAACCAAACACTCTTGGAGTGTGTGTAAGGCACCCAAGTCAGTGGGCAAGCCCAGCTGCCTCACCAGGCCAGATTGCAGAACGCTTATCCCCCTATTTCCACAGGGTTGCCATGGAGTTGGGAAGTGCAAACAACTCTGGTCCTGTTGAATTCAGGCAGTGTTCAGACTATATTCAGGTTGGACAGACAACCCAGGCCTCCGACTCCAGTTCCGGCCCTGCCACTATAAATGGGCACAGTAGGCAGAAAGGGTAAATCCCTTGGAAAACGTGTGAAATCAATAATGGTGTTCCTTTGCAACCACATAATAATCATGTTGAAACCAGTTCCAAGCAAGGATAGTAAATCACAGCTTTATTATACAGCCGATTACATCAAGTGATACAATTTCATACTGTGCATTGAAACGTGTTACGGTTTCCACCTTGAACAATTGAAACAAGATGAACAATTGAAAAGGAAGCATGTCTAGACAGGAAATACTCTGTATAAGGCTTCGCACTCCTACATTGCCTAGTTAGTTCCTATGTCTAAGCAGGTGTTTGTGTGTTGGGTATGTATGACGTCAAGACGGGTCACGGCGCCTGGGGCTCAGAAAAACTCCCACCAGCCTTCTGAGGTTACACAACTTTAAAGCTTCCAGTGCGCTTCCACCCAATGATTTATACAGTGCATTTCGGAAAGTATACTTAAATAATAATGAATATGCAAAAATGTGTACAGTTGTAACGACGTTCTTCGTTTGTCGAAAGAGAGTCGGACCGAAATGCAGCGTGTTGGTTACTCATGTTTATTAATTGAACAAACGACGATACATGAAAAAACAAAAACAACAAACGGAACGTGAAAAACCTATACAGCCTGTCTGGTGAACACTAACACAGAGACAGGAACATTCACCCACGAAATACAAAGTGAAACCCAGGCTACCTAAATACGGTTCCCAATCAGAGACAACGAGAATCACCTGACTCTGATTGAGAACCGCCTCAGGCAGCCAAACCTATGTAACACACACCCCTAATCAGCTACAATCCCAATAACTAAAAAACCCCACTAAGAATTACAACAAACAATAAACCCATGTCACACCCTGGCCTGACCAACTAATAAACTAAAACACAAAATACTAAGACCAAGGCGTGACAACAGTGCATTTGGAAAGTATTCAGACCTCTTGACTTTTTCCACATTTTGTTATATTACAGCCTTATTCTAAAATGGATTAAATAAAACATTTTGTCTTACCAATCGACACACACAATACCCTATAATGACAAAGAGAAAACCGTTTTCTTTTTTTGCAAATGTGACCCGATTCAGGAAACTAGGCATATGTCGCAAGTCACGACTTCACAGGAGAGAGAGCCTTTTGAATGTAAAAATAATATTTTTATCAAAATGTGTTTTTTGGCAGAGATGCCTTCTCGAACATGTGAACTTTCATGTGCCTTAATATCAAACGTGTATATCATCTGTAAATACCAATACAATTATTAAATTACGAGCCTAGTTGGTTTAGCCACAGAAAAAGTCGGCAACCTTCCCGCTAGCCATGATTGGCTGCGATGATGAGTGGGCGGGACATGCCGAGAGATGAGTTTGGATTTGTCTGCGGTGTTGTGTCTTTTGTCTTTAAAATGAGCTGCTCATAATGCATTAATAATCCTTTCTACTGTAGTTTTTTAGAAAGATATTATGTTAGCCATGGAGAACTGCAAATATGTTGTTACTGCTCTCAATAACATTGCTGGCATGAATTTATCAGCTGTTATCGACAAAGGTCATGGGGAAAAGGTGTGATTGACAACTTTCTGCAAAATGCCGACTCTCTGATTTCATAACACGTTTTGAAATCAGTGGAACACAACGGACCAAATAAGCTGTGTGAACTAAACAGAAACAACACAGGATTTCTTATAAAAGGGGTTGCAGTCTGCCATTAAGCTTTCATTAATGTATACAGGTAAAAATCGAGCTATAGATTCAGATATTATACGTTTCTAATTTTGTCTGAAAATTGTTTTCATTGCAAGCTAAAGCTTGCTGCTAGCCATCCAGCCATTGAACAATGAACCTAACTTTTTTTGGTTAACTTTAGCTTGCTATAACAATCGGTTTGTATTGCTAGTAACGTTATTCTATGGATTGGGATTATAGTTACTTTTTTAGCTAGCTAGCTAACATTAATTTAAGTGTGTGTAACGTTAGTGATGTTTCCTCAGAATGCCATTTCGCATTGCTAGTTATAGCCTAATGTTAGCTGACAATCGGTTTGTATTGCTAGTTAAAGCATGCTGTTAGCTAGCCAGCTGACGTTAGATGGCTGGCTAGCTACAGTCGCTAGTATTACCTTTATGAACTGTGTGTAGTGATGTTATCAGAATACCGTTTCGCATCTATTGTATAATAATGCTAAAATATTTGTATCTGGAATTTGTCTTTCAGCATTAAATCAGTAGAACACGCCTGACTAATCCACCAGTCATACAGTCATCAAAAGAGAGCTGGCCCAAGCAAAAGAAGGCAGAAGCGCAGCCATAAACTACATGCACCGTTTCTTCGCCAACTACGGTGTTGGTAAAACACTGCTGACCTGAATTGTAATAACTGCAGTGGTCAAAACAAGAACAAGTTTGTGCTCTGGTATTTTGCCTGGTGGACCATGCACAAGCTCCACCACAATCTGGACCTTCACTTCCTGATCACAGGCCACACCAAGTTTGCCCCTGACTTTGCTTCGGCCTCATCAAGCAGCGCTTCAGAAAGACCAGAGTGTACACTTTGTTAGAGATTGCTGGGGTTGTGAAGGACAGCACTGTGACAGGGGTCAACATCCCACAGCTGGTTGGACTGGAGGATGCTGCGGACTGGAGGATGCTGGTGGAAAGCCATGGCTGGTAAAACACCTGACTCCCTACTTCAGGCCGCTGCCACAGATCAAGCAGTGCCAGCCCATCAGGTAAATAAAAGGTATTTGCATGAGGTTACTCTTATCTAAACTTGGGAGGTGACTTGATGTTGTGCAGGGTTGTAATGTCTTCATTTTTTTTGTCATTCCCTGTTTTACAGCTTCGATGCTCTGGACCCTGGTGTTGTTGCCAAGGAGCGTTCGGACTGTCGGGACCAGGTTTCAGCTGCTGCGCAACGCTGACATCCTTCCTATATTGATATATATATTGATATATATAAAATAAATATGTAAAATGAATATTGATGTGTGGTCATAACATGATTTTGTGACATAACACAACAATATCATGTGTTCGTATCACGTGTCCACCACTTAAATATATGGCACATGCATCTGTTTATATACTGTACATGTGCACCTCACTCAGGTTTCAACTCAGGCATGGCCTTAACTTATGTATGGTATACTATGTGATAAGTGCATGTGTAACAGTATATAAAGTATGCTAATGTACTGGTGTGAAGGCATTTGGGCAGTGGTGTAAAGTACTTATGTAAAAATACCCTAAAGTACTAATTAAGTAGTTTTTTGTGGTATCTGTACATTACTATTTATATTTTTGGCAACTTTTACTTTACTACATTTTGTAAAGAAAATAATGTACTTTTTACTCCATACATAGAGCAGCTTGCTATGGAGCGAGCAAACTATAGTTGTTTGCATACATTTCGTGTCCGACACTTGCCTGTCTAATGTAACAGACATTTTGAAGGGTGGGGAGAGAGTGAGAGAGAGTGGAGGAGGAGGAGGAGGCTTGGCTTGAAGTGCTGGGCATCTTGTTATGAAATGTATTATCTGAATTAGGCACACATAAATATACCTATGGAGGAGCAGCCTCTATGATGGAACTTTGAATGTCTTTCAACTTCTGAGAGTTGGCTTAACGTTGGTCCAGAGCAAGCTAGCAAGCGAACAAGCTTGTGTGTACAGAGTGGCACCAGAATTTAAATAAAACACTTACCTTTTTGTAGTAACTATAGTATCCTTAACTAGCATTGAAAATGTTAATACATTTTTCTCTAATAAAAATCTCTCTTCCTAGTTTCTGAATCTTTGGAGCTAGAAACCGCGCTCCCATTTCTACCGGCGCCATCTTGTATATGCTTTGATTTTTTTAAATTACTCTTGAAACATCAGTAGGCTACAGGAGCAAACACTGTCAAAGGTGGGTGACAGAGGGAGGGCTTTGCATAGACGTCTTGTTACGTTTCTTTGTGGGGACTAGAAAAAAATGCCTGGAACGTAAAATAACATTATTAAACAGTTCCCATGATTTTTAAAATATTGGTTCTGTTCAGGAATGGTACAGATCACTTTAGTTCGCAGTTCAGTTTCTGTTCCTCTAAAATGTTTGCTATATTACATTTTTTAGTTCTGTTCCCTGAACCAGTTCCACCCCCTCAAACGTTTAAATTATATTAAATACAGTGCTGTGAAAAAGTATTTGCTCCCTTCCTGATTTCAATTTTCTTTTGCACATTTGTCACACTTAAATGTTTCACATCATCAAACAAATTGAAATATTACACAAAGATAACCCCAGTAAACACAAAATGCAGTTTTTAAGTGATGATTTAATTTATTACGGGAAAAAAGCTATCCAAACCTTCATGGCCCTATGTGAAAAAGTAATTGCCCCCTAAACCGAATAACTGGTTGTGCCACCCTCAGCAGCAACAACTGCAATCAAGCGTTTGCGATAACTGGCAATGAGTCTTTCACATCGCTGTGGAGGAATTCTGGCCCACTCTTCTTTGCAGAATTGTTTTAATTCAGCCACATTGGAGTGTTTCCGAGCATGAACCACCTTTTTAAAGGTCATGCCACAACATCTCAATCGGATTCAAGTCTGGACTTTGACTAGGCCACTCAAAAACCTTAATTTAGGTATTTTTTAAGCCATGGACTTGGTGTGTTTTGGATCATTGTCTTGCTGCAGAACCCAAATGCACTTCAGCTTGAGGTCACGAACTGATGGACTTGCTGGTGTGTTTTGGATCATTGTCCTGCTGCAGAACCCAAATGCACTTCAGCTTGAGGTCACGGACTGATGGACTTGCTGGTGTGTTTTGGATCATTGTCCTGCTGCAGAACCCAAATGCACTTCAGCTTGAGGTCATGAACTGATGGTTGGACATTCTCCTTCAGGATTTTTGGGTAGAGAGCAAATTTCATGGTTCCATCAATCACAGCAAATCGTCCAAGTCCTGAAGCTGCAAAGCAGCCCCAGACCACCACCATATTTGACTGTTGGTATGATGTTCTTTATCTGAAATGCTTGTGTTACTTCCACGCCAGTTGTAACGGGACGCACACCTTCCAAAAAGTTCAACTTTTGTCTCGTCAGTCCACAGAATATTTTCCCAAAAGTCTTGGGGATCATCAAGTTGTTTTTTTTCCAAATGTGAGACGAGCCTCTATGTTCTTTTTGGTCAGCAGTGGATTTCGCTTTGAAACTCTGCCATGGATGCCATTTTTGCCCAGTCTCTTTCTTAGGGTTGAGTCATGAACACTGACCTTAACTGAGGCAAGTGAGGCCTGCAGTTCTTTAGATGTTCTTTAGTTGTTGTGGGTTCTTTTGTGACTTCTTGGATGAGTCGTCGCTGCGCTCTTGGGGTAATTTTGGTAGGCACTCCTGGGAAGGTTCACAACTGTTCCAAAGTTTCTCCATTTGTGGATAATGGCTCTCACCATGTTTCGCTGGAGTCCCAAAGCTTTAGCAATGTCTTTGTAACCCTTTCCAGACTGATAGATGTCAATTGCTTTGTTTCTCATCTGTTCCTGAATTTCTTTGGATCGCGTTATGATGTCTTGCTTTTTGAGATCTTGTGGCCTACTTCACTTTGTCAGACAGGTTCTATTTAAGTGATTTCTTGATTCAACAGGTCTGGCAGTAATCAGGCCTGGGTGTTGCTAGTGAAATTGAACTCAGCTTTCCAAAAAATGTGATTAACCACAGTAAATTCATGATTAAACAAGGGGGGGCAATTACTTTTTCACATAGGATCATGAAGGTTCAGATAGCCTTTTTCCCTTAGTAAGCACAATTATCACTTAAAAACGGCATTTTGTGTTTACTCGGGTTATCTTTGTGTAATATGAACATTTGTTTGATGATCTGAAACATTTAAGTGTGACAAATGTGCAAAAAAATAAGAAATCAGGAAGGGGGAAAATACTTTTTCACAGCACTGTATATATACAGAGAGAGAATTAACAGGTGTGCCTTGTTAAAAGTTAATTTGTGGAAATTCTTTCCTTTTTAATGCGTTTGAGCCAATCAGTTGTGTTGTGACAAGGTAGGGGTGGTATACAGGAGAGAGCCCTATTTGGTTAAAGACCAAGTTCATATTATGGCAAGAACATCTCAAATAAGCAAAGAGAAATGACAGTCCATCATTACTTTAAGACTTGAAAGTCAATCAATTCGGAAAATGTAAATTACTTTGAAAGTTTCTTCAAGTGCAGTCGCAAAAACCATCATGCACTTATGACACAGTTTCACTGTAGCTAAAGATGGCCAGTTTGACCTAAATCTCCATAGATTTTCCTCATACTTCTTTGGAAGTTATTTAAATCGTGCAAATCGATCTTTCCCATTTTGTCTCAAGATGCAACAAGAAATGAATATCATGACTCACTCAATCCATGCCTGATGATGGCAATCATACTGTTAACCTTATGTTTATTATTGGCTTCTCCACAAAGCATCTGAGTATCCTTCAGTATTCCATGACCTGCTGGTATATGATCAATGTCAGTGCAGACACACATGTTGAACACTGGTTGTTGTTACTCCCTGTGCTGTCAGAACAGGCCAAGCTCGACCTTGCCAAATGTTATCTCATTGGCATCTTGTGAAAAACTAACTTCATTATGTGAAATAATTACCCAATGATGACTGACTGGGAACTCAACTGTGAGTCTGATACAATTCTAATATTGCCCAATCGTTTCCTGGAAATTGCTAGTAGTTTGCAGAACACAACCCCTTTGTCAGCTTTCTCAAAGCTCACATCTGTCATAGATAAAGTCACTTCAACGGCTATTACTTGGCCTTACTGGAGAGACTAATCTGTACTGAATGATCAATATCAGTTCTAATGGTATGAAGCATACATGCAGTACAAGTTGGGGAAAAAAATTAAATGGCCTGTTAGTTTATGAATTGTGAAAATTTGGGGATAGATTGTACTAAGCATAACTACAGGTTTAATTTACCTCTGTTTAGCTCCCATTAGGAGATTTCAGTAATATACAGAAATGGGTCGTGGTCTGGAGATGGCCAACTCCGATATCCTCTACACGTACTGTAGTATGACATTCAACATGTCAAAAAGTGTAAATGGCCATTTCAATGCTGCCACTGAGAAGTGCTGATCCTGCACTCTCTACTCTAAACACTTGCTCACAGCTTGTTAGATGGATTCTAAAAAACTATTTTATGACTGAATACAATGGCTTGGAAGTATCTTAGGATGGTGTAAACTGCAAACAGCATGGTGGAAACAGTAGCAACTTGATGCACTGCTAGCCTTGAACTGGCTTCAACAGTGGGAACAAATGATTGTAGTTTGGGTCTTACTCCCATTGAACTCCATAAAAAAATTATCCAGCTTTGCCAGAACCAGGTTTGCATACTGCAGCAGTCTGCCAAAGTAAACAAAACGTTTGTTGTACAGGCCAGCCGTGGTTTATGTGCTTGAAAGTTATGCTTGACTTTATGGATGGTTTCTATCTCAAGATCATTTCGAAAATGTTATTGAAATATGATGAAGAAGTGGATAATATTAGGAACTCCTCTCGTCTCTCAATCTAAAACATAAAACTTACCATTAAGATTACAATCAGTAGAGTCTGTTGAAACATATTTTGGTGTTCACTTAAGGGATGGTGAACTTAAATGGTTTACATTGTACGGATTGAAATCCTATTCTCGGGTACTCAATGTGACTGTCTGTCATCACAGGGCCTTTTAGACTGTGGCTTTCAGCATTAGACCTCTTCTAACCTGATCAGTTATCTGAATAGAAAGTGTTAGGGGTCATATAGGTGCTGAGGTGGACACTAGTTGTCAATGACCCCTCTAATCTTCACCTCAGGCCTGCCCACCTGCAGCAACTGGTCCCCTTACTCTTTTGGATAAGTATCAGTCATGCAACAAACAATATGATTTGAACAAATCTCAATCCAATAGGTAATAGTGACTGTGACCAAGATTCTTACACACCTTTCTTTTTAGATTTGTCAGAGTTAAGACAAACCTCTGTGAATCTACAGAATCGGTCCAATAGTATTGTACTGTAGAGCCAGCTAAACAAGTACTTACTAACTGGCCACAGGCAGAAGCATTAGACTATAACATTGGAAGGCAAAACAAATAAAAACAGATTCAGATTGTCTCTGAGACTCATAGCGTGCACAGCGTCCAGGAACCCAGTCAGACTCCAATGACCATGAGAACCCCTGGTCCAGGTCAGCAGACATGATAGCATGTGCTAATCATGTTGCACAGAGACAGAACAAAATCTCAGAGGGCTTTTGCTTTAATGTTGTTGTTTCCTGGTATCAGCCATGAAAGGTATTTTGTTTGAATGAAAGAATGAAAGTTATGTGAGTTGCACAACTTAGCACTGTTAATGCATTTCACAGTATATGAAGTATAGTTTATCAACGCTTTGATCTATACCGTAGGATATGCCAACAAGTTTTGATTGAGACAGTTAAATGAACATTTTACAAGTAATTTTCATCCAATAAAGTTTCCCTTTACTGACATGCTCTCCTTACAGGATCCAACAGAGTTTGTAGATGCCAGGAGTCTCTTTAAATGCATTTGCATTAATGGAGATAGCTTGTTGCTGTGAGTGACGGCTAGTGCCAAGAACCGCCAGGAAAATCCCAGAATTGCATAACATCATCTAGTTTGTCCATGGGAATGTCCATCTTTATTTGAGCTTTTTCACTATTTTCTCTTTCCTTATGGGACTTCCCTTTGGCTTGTATTCATATTATTTCTGATACCATCTACTTTGAACAGGACAATGAGTGTAGTATGCCAATTACTATCTCTCTGCATCTGTGTAATTATGTAGTGCTCTCATCTCTTCCTCTTCTCCACTTCCCCCAGCTTTCTTCTAATTTTCACTGAGACAGATTCAAATGGACTTACATTGCACAAACCTTTTTTCAGCATATTATTAGACCAAAAGGTTATGAAGCCCTATTCAATCAAACTCCTATTCAGTTTAATTCAAATTCAATTAATAAAACAATTACCAAGTGGGTAAACTAAAAGAAAATCACTATTGTATACTAGATCTATATTTATTTGTATCTGTTTAATGTATTAGTCCACGTCATTACATTATTAATCTCCATGACTAAAGTATATGAAATAGTGGATATAGTAGAGTACTGTATATAGACAGACAGTATAGTGTATTTTATAATGTAGTTCCCATGGCAGAGTTTGTGATATGTCCCAGCTGTTGAACATCTGCAGATGTGCGTTTCCTGCCCTGAGTAAAAGGGCCTGTCAATCCCATGATCATGTACTTAGCAGGATCCTGTTGTTTCAATGTTACTATGTACCCTTAGCAGGATCCTGTTGCTTCCATGTTATGTACACTTAGCAGGATCCTGTTGCTTCCATGTTATGTACCCTTAGCAGGATCCTGTTGCTTCCATGTTATGTACACTTAGCAGGATCCTGTTGCTTCCATGTTATGTACCCTTAGCAGGATCCTGTTGCGTCCATGTTATGTACCCTTAGCAGGATCCTGTTGCTTCCCGGCGCTCTGTAATCTGTAATCGGACTCCACTATGCAGATCCTTGAGGGGAGGGCCACCAGGCACACTGCCTAATAGGTCCCGAGACATCATCTACCCCCCCAATCATCCTCTGTCACTGTGGACTGAGAGGGAGCACGACAACACAAACAGCAGTGTGCAGGCTCCTCCAGTTAAGGAGGCATTTCCTCTTGTGCCTTCTCCCACATTGATAAGAGGCACCAGTGGGATGGGGAGGCTGGGGACGCACCAGCGTAATTGGTGATTCCCTGAGAATGTGTCACGTGAGTGTGCAAATGCACTTGCCAGAATTCATTTGTCATGTCTTATCTATTAGATTGCGGTGTTCAGAAGGGAGGCGAGGAGCGGGACAGGGGGTCCGCTGGGACAGCCTTCCCCCTCAGCCGTTACAGTGTCATAAACCTATTGGGTTATCTCTGGGTTGGAAGTGGACATAGTCACGACAGAGAGGGCCAAGAGCTTCAGACTCACTTTGGGAATACAGTACTGTACACCCCCTCTGCCATTCAGACACACTGGAGGAGGAGGAAGAGGAGGAGGGATGGTTGTTTTTCTTACTGTACTGTACCCTGAAAGGGACAGATGTGGGACCACTTAAATCCCTCGTCCTGCCGCCCCTCCACATAAAGGAGAAACTCCTTAGTTGGGGTCCTTGGAGTTGAATTCCAAATCATGGCCCATTAAGTCCTCTCCAGGTCCATCCCACATGTATGTGTCAGTGTGTTATGATCATGCTGTCACTGTTTCCCATAAATACCCCATTCATCCCCTATGACTAATCCTTCCATCTAGAGCTGTCCTGACTGTACAGGTACTAGTAGACTAGGGCTTCTTTACAGCCAGGTGTAGAGGAGTGACCCTGGGCCCGGGAAGACCCAGATTGTTGGCCAGCTGAACATTAGATTAGAGTGGCATTTGTCTTGTTCTAAAACATGTCCCGATGATGGATGAGTTCTGTCTAGTGTCCCTCTTTTGTTCCCTGGATATATAGCATCACATGTAAGGAACTAAGGACATGAGAGAAGTGCCTCTCCTATGATCCCACCTGATGTCTCTGTATGGACATAAAAACAGAAAACACCATGTTTCCCCAGCAAGAATAGCACTACTAGTAAAATATGTCCTGCTACCCTGTTTAAATGTAAAAAGAAATGTTTTACAATACTACTACACAAACAATAGATACAGTATATACTGTACAGTAGTAGATTCTCCCAGAGCTGTGCTCTGCCACCATTTTTGCTGAGCCCATAGGCTGGAGAGTGGAGTTAGCCCAGAGGAAGTCCCTCTATGACCCATCTGTAAAGGTGATTAAGGCCCCATTAACATGGTCCTCATGGACACTGCAGCCTGGCCCTGACATTCTCCAGCTGCTGCATGCTCCTGGTGTGGAGGCTACTACACGGAATTATACTTAACTACTGTACCCAGCAATCAGTGGTGAGGAGATGGAGATTGTTACCATGGGAAGCTTTGGTAAAGATGTACAGTGTACACTGCCTATAAGTATCTGAAGTGGTTTGACGTAAGCAAAGCTAATTGAGATTATGAGATGTGGTAATAGTCATTAGGTGTAGGTTTCAGATTACTTAAATGCACTTTCTAGCAGCAAGCAGCAGGGTCAATTAACCTTCATCATTTTGGAACACTGGATGCATTGTTATTTTTCTGATATTACAGGGAATTAAATTATTATCCTTGTTTTGCAGCTTGTTCTTTCACGGTTGGTTTAATTGCTAATTACCTTGCTTAAATGTGATGTTTGTACACAAAGTTATCTTATTCTCTATTAGCTCCCCGGACCTGTTCCTAAGCACCGCTATGTGATTTTCGCAACCTGTTCCTAAATGTTTCATATGATCCAGTGTAATCTCGGCCTCTTTGCTGCTAAAGGGCCATAATCCATACATGCAGGTCAGGAGCTTTGATGAAGTGGACATTGTGAAGCTTCTGTCAGGCCCCTATTTAATCACAGCTCTGCTCTGTAATGGATTGTGCCATTTAGACTGGGCCAGTTATGTTGACATGAAAGCACTTGAGCACTTCCTGCAGGCTGGCATAACTGGGCTTGTGCCTTCAAACCCTCATCTCATCGGCACCACTATGAAATCAGATTGGAGGAGGAGAGGGGGCGGGGGGGGAGCATCTAACAAGACTGTCAAAACACCACCAGCCTCTCCTTAATCCCACCCATTCAACTCTGCCTAAACACAGAGCGACTCAGTGTCAACACAGTCTTATTAACACACTGCAAGGCTTTGGATGGGAATCCTCAGTGACTCTCAACCATGACGTGGGGTTTATCCCCACTCCACCCGTCCCGTTTGGAGCCACTGCTCTGAGGGGAAGGTGTAGCACCGGGGCAATTCCACGGTAAAGTAATTAGGCTTTGACATCACTTTTAAATCTATGCCAAACAAACAACGTTGATCTCAAAGTTTAAAGAACCATACAACTCTATGCACAAGGACTACCTTTAAAAAATGTCACAGAACTGTGCAGATGCAAACTTTGGAAATGGAATTATGGTAAAATGTCCTTCAGGTTTTTGTGCGTCCACATTTCCAAAAACTGTTGAATATCTGCTCCAGATTAAGATTCAAAAATGTCTGCAGAAATACTGGGGTGTCAACTATGACATGGCACCTATTTTGGTTATTAAACTACAGTAAGTGAAGTGGATTTACACCCCGTTATGGTAACAGAATTATATCATGGGTCCATGATCTGTACTACACAGAAATGCATAATTATGGATAATTAATCTCATTCTCCTCATGTTTCACAAGTTTGGACAGCACAGTACAGAACAGCAGAGCACAGCAGAGTACAGTGCAGTACAATACAGCACAGCAGAGCAGAGTAGGGTAGAGTTCAGTACAGTAGAGTAGAGTGGAGTACAGTAGAGTACAGTACAGTGCAATGCATTACAGTACAATATACAGTACTGTCCTTTCTGAAGATCGCCACCTTGTAGTGGTGGAAAAGCTTGCACAGTTCCAGTGATCCCAAAGCTTTCTGGAGCTGAGCTAGCTTCTGGTAGGGTCACCCACGGTGTTAAGGTCAATGGGGAGGTTCCAGACGAAGTGGAATCCAACCAAGACCTCAACAGTAGAGCAGGCGGAAGATGACGTCAAGCCACAATGGCTGGTAGGCTGCCATCGTCTTGGACTCCATGCCACTGGACTGTGTGGTGGCTGCCCGTGCATCAGTCTCTCCACGTTAAACTATGTCACGCACAGGCGTCCTTTAAAAAGGAATCCGCCCTATACATCCCAGACTTAAGTCCTATGGTGTTCAGCAATGGGCGTAGGGGACAGGATTGTGTGATCTGGCTGTCTCTGCGCTCTTGGACTGAGGCAGATAGAGCTTTCAGCAGCTACACCCAGCTACACCCAAAGGTTCCCTAAAAATAGCTTGCCTCAAAATCTCCTGACTGGGTCACCAGAGGGGTCACCCACATGCAGTCAAAAACAAAGAAAAATCACATTTGGAACCTTGAATGTTCGCACCCTAATGGATAGTGCAACCAGTGATCAACCCGAGAGGAGAACTGCGATCATAGTCACAGAACTGAGGTGGTGCCAGATTGACATAGCTGCCCTCTCTGAAACCCATCTGGCAGATGAAGGGCAACTGAAAGAGGAGAAGGGTGGGTACACCTTGTTCTGTGGGAAAGCAGCTGATGAGCCCAGGATCCATGGCGTTGGATTCACAATCAAGAGCCAGCTCATCAGCCACCTCTCTGAACTTCCCATTGAGATCATGACCATCTGTCTGGTGCTTGCTAACACCAGATGGCAACAGTTGTGAGTGCCGATGCCACAATTCTGGACTCACAGGAGGAAGTAAAGGAGACCTTCTATGCCAGCTTAGACGCATCACTGGCAAGCATCCCAAAGGAGGATAAGATCATTCTACTTGGGGACTTCAATGCCAGGGTTGGGGACCACAACCTTTAGAGAGGCACAATAGGAAAGGAAGGCATCGGCAACATAAACTCCAATGGAGTTTTTCTCCTCATCAAATGTGCTGAGTACAACTTTACCATCACTAACACTCTTTTCCATCAGATAAAAACAACCTCAAAGCTCTTGAAGGCACCCCCACTCCAAACGGTGGGGGTGCCTTCAGTCAAAACTGTTCGCTGCTCTGGCCCCCCAATGGTGGAACAAACTCCCTCACGACACCAGGACAGCGGAGTCAATCACCACCTTCCGGAGACACCTGAAACCCCACCTCTTCAAGGAATACCTAGGATAGGATAAAGTAATCCTTCTCACCCCCCCTTAAATGATTTAGATGCACTATTGTAAAGTGGCTGTTCCACTGGATGTCATAAGGTGAATTCACCAATTTGTAAGTCGCTCTGGATAAGAGCGTCTGCCAAATGACCTAAATGTAAATGTAAATGTAATTGTTTTTGTCACTGTTCGAGCTTGGGATTTTCCATGCACCGGTAGAACAGAGATGCTACGTCTGGTAAGATGAGGGGTGGGGGTGTGTTTTTGTCAATAACAGCTGGTGCGCAACGTCTAATATTAAAGATGTCTCGAGGTATTGCTCGCCTGAGGTAGAGTACCTTATAATAAGCTGTAGACCACACTATCTACCAAGAGAGTCATTTATATTATTCGTAGCCGTCTATTTACCACCACAGACCGATGCTGGCACTAAGACCGCAATCAAACAACTCTATAAGGCCATATAGCAAACAAGAAAATGCTCATCCAGAAGCGGCGCACCTAGTGGCCAGGGACTTTAATGCAGGCAAACTTAAATCAGTTTTACCAAATTTTTACTAGCATGTCACATGTGCAACCAGAGGGGAAAAAAACTCAAGACCAACTTTACACCACACACAGAAATGCATACAAAGCTCTCCCAAGACATCCATTTGGCAAATCTGACCATAATTATATCCTCCTGATTCCTGCTTACAAGCCAAAACTAAAGCAGGAAATACCAGTGACTCGCTCAATAAGAAAGTGGTCAGATGACCCGGATGCTACGCTACAAGGCAGTTTTGCTAGCACAGACTGGAATATGTTCTGGGATTCATCCAATGGCATTGAGGAGTATACCACCTCAGTCATCGGCTTCATCAATAAGTGCATCGACGACGTCGTCCCCACAGTGACCGTACGTACATATCCCAACCAGAAGTCATAGATAACAGGCAAAATCCACATCAAGCTAAAGGCTAGAGCTGCCGCTTTCAAGGAGCGGGACACTAATCCATACGCTTATAAGAAATCCCACTATGCCCTCAGACGAACCATCAAAGAAGCAAAGCGTCAATACAGGATTAAGATCCTACTACACCGGCTCTGACGC
Source organism: Oncorhynchus masou masou (assembly GCF_036934945.1). NCBI lineage: Eukaryota > Metazoa > Chordata > Actinopteri > Salmoniformes > Salmonidae > Oncorhynchus > Oncorhynchus masou. Next base: position 33,679,492 of record NC_088232.1, read on the forward strand.
TCTTCATATGTGGCAGGGCATGAAAACTATTACGGACTACAAAGGGAAACCCAGACGTGAGCTGCCCAGTGACGCAAGCCTACCAGACGAGCTAAATGCCTTTATGCTCACTACGAGGCAAGCAACACTGAAGCATGCACTAGAGCACCAGCTGATCCGGATGACTATGTGATAACGCTCTCAGTAGCCAATGTGAGCAAGACCTTTAAACAGGTCAACATTCACAAAGCCGGGGGGGCGCGGGGGTGTACTCAAAGCATGCGCGGACCAACTGGCAAGTGTCTTTACTGGCATTTTCAACCTCTCTCTGACCGAGTCTGTAATACCTACATGGTTCAAGCAGACCATCATAGTCCTTGTGCCCAAGGAAGAGAAGGTAACCTGCCTAAATGATTACCGCGCCATAGTGCTCACGTCGGTAGCCATGAAGTGCTTTGAAAGGCTGGTCACGGCTCACATCAACAGCATCTTCCCGGATACCCTAGACTAGTGGTTCCCAAACTTGTTATAGTCCCGTACCCCTTTAGACATTCAACCTCCGGCTGCGTACCCCCTATGGAACTAGGTTCAGAGCACTCTCAAATGTTGTTTTTTGCCATCATTGTAAGCCTGCCACATACGCTATATGATGCATTTATTAACATAAGAATGAGTTTGTAACTTCCCACAAGCCGGGTTGTGACAAAGAGCTCTTATTAGACCAGGGCACAAATAATAAAATAGCAATAATACATAATTTTGCTCTGTATTTAGCCATCTTACATATAAAATGTACATTATTTGTTCATAGAAAATTGTGAATACAATTTAACCACAGGTTAATGAGAAGGGTGTGCTTGAAAGGATGCACCTAAATCTGCAATGTAGGGTTATATTGGAAAGAGTCTGCAATGAACACAATGGGAGACCGAGAGCTGGCATCAAGTGTAGGGTCGCAGTAGGTGTTTATTGTAAAGGACCACAGGAGGAGGCAGGTAGCTGTGTCCAGGGGCAGACAGAAGGTCCTACACAGGGGTCCAAAAGGGAAACAGTACAGGCAGGGGAAAGTCTAGTAACGTCGTCCGGGAGATCAGGCAATAGGTTGATAACAGCTAATCCGATAGGCTAAAGTACAGGCAGGGAATAGGCAAAAGGCGTCATTAGTGAGGTAGGCCAAAACTATCATACACGGGAGGATTAAATTACGGGAAAAACAGAGCTCTGAATATAAGTGTGTCACAAAACAAACAATACATCACAATGAAAGGGTGCAAAGAACTGAACTAAATGGTGTGTGATGATGACACAGGCTTGTGAACAGGTGATCAGAATTAAGGTGATTGGGCTCTGGAGAGTGAGCTGCATTCATGGGATCTATGTGTTTGAGAGTGTGAGCTGGAAAGTGGGCTGGAAAGTGAGCTGCGTTCAGGGGATCTACGTGTTTGAGAGTGTGAGTTGGAAGTAGATGTTACAGAATCTCAAATCATTTTCCACACAGACTGTGCCTGTATTTATTTTTCATGCTAGTCAGGGCCGAGAATACACTCTCACATAGGTATGTGGTTGCAAAGGGCATCAGTGTCTTAACAGCGCGATTTGCCAAGGCAAGAAACTCTGAACGCAGCCCTATCCCGAAATCTGGCATTGGCTTCTGATTAAATAACATTTTCACAGAACCGCTTGTTGCAATTTTGATGAGGCTCTCTTGTTCAGATATTGTTAAGTGGACTGGAGGCAGGGCATGAAAGGGATAACGAATCCAGTTGTTTGTGTCATCCGTTTCGGGAAAGTACCTGGGTAATTGCGCACCCAGCTCACTCAGGTGCTTCGCTATATCATATTTGACATTGTCCACAAGCTTGAGTTCATTTGCACACACAACAATCCTACAATGATGGAAAGACCTGTGTGTTGTCCTTGTTAATGCAGACAGAAAAGAGAACCAACTTCTTAATCATAGCCTCAATTTTGTCCCGCACATTGAATATAGCTGCGGAGAGTCCCTGTCATCCTAGACTCAGATCATTCAGGCGAGAATAAACATCACCCAGATAGGCCAGTCGTGTGAGAAACTCGTCATCATGCAAACGGTCAGACAAGTGAAAATATGGTCAGTAAAGAAAACTTTAAGCTCGTCTCTCAATACAAAAAAACGTGTCAATACTTTGCCCCTTGATATCCAGCGCACTTCTGTATGTTGTAAAAGCCGTGTTCGCTGTCCATATCATTGCATAATGCAGAAAATACACGAGAGTTCAGCGGCCTTGCTTTAACAAAGTTAACCATTTTCACTGTAGTGTCCAAAACATCTTTCAAGCTGTCAAGCATTCCCTTGGCGGCAAGAGCCTCTCGGTGGATGCTGCAGTGACCCAAGTGGTGTCGGGAGCAACTGCTTGCATGTACGTTACCACTCCACCATGTCTCCCTGTCATGGCTTTTGCACCATCAGTACAGATACCAACACATCTTGACCACCAAAGTCCATTTGATGTCACTAAGCTGTCCAGTACTTTAAAAAATATACTCTCATGTTGTTCTGATTTCCAATGGTTTGCAGAAGATGATGTCTTCCTTAATAGACCCCCATAAATGTAACGGACATATACCAGGAGCTGTGCCAGGCCCGCCATGTCTGTTGACTCATCCAGCTGTAACGCATATAATTCACTGGCTTGTATGCGATGCAGTAATTGTTTCAAAACATCTCCTGCCATGTCACTGATGCATCGTGAAACAGTGTTGTTTGATAAAGACATTGTCTGTATAGTTTTTTGGGCCTTTCCCCCAGCATTGTCCCAGCTATATCCACGGCAGCAGGAAGAATTAAGTCCTCTACAATAGTTTGGGACTCGCCTGTCCTAGCCACTCGGTAGCTCACCATATAAGACGCTTCTAGCCCCGTCTTGTTAATGGTATCTGTTGCTTTTATGCCTTATGGTATCTGTTGCTTTTATGTCTTACTACTCAATAGTCCTCTTTATTCTCGCTCAACAAACTCCTGTGGCTTATTTTTTAAATTGGCATGTTTCGTTTCTAAATGACTACGCAAGAGTGAAGGTTTCCTGCGAGAGAGTAATGGTTAATTATTTGACGAGGCTACCCGTATTTGACATTGTGTTGTGATTTCACTGAACACTAGATGGTTTAATTTTATTTCTGGCTGTGAAACGAGGCTACTCAGACAAGAGAAAAAAACTCATCCAAATGTATAACCCGTTGGAAAATATTAATATACTGTTTTAAAATGACACATTTTATTTGGCGTACCTCCGGCAGCATTGCACTTACCCCAGTGTGGAGAATACCTGCCCTAGACACACTCCAATTTGCTTACCTCCCCAACAGATCCATAGATGACGCAATCTCAATCGCACTCCACACTGCCCTTTCCCACCTGGACAAAAGGAACACTTACGTGAGAATGCTACCCCTGTTGAGGGTCAGCGTGGCAGATGTGTTGTTGCCTACCCTCACCACCTGGGGGCAGCCCGTCAGGAAAACCAGGATCCAGTTGCGGAGGGAGGTGTTCAGTCCCAGGTGCCTTAGCTTAATGATGAGCTTGGAGGGAACTATGGTGTTGAACGCTGAGCTGTAGTCAATGAACAGCATACTCACATAGGTGTTACTCTTGTCCAGGTGGGAAAAGGCTTTGTGAAGTGCATTAGAGATTGTGTCATCTGTTAATCTGTTGGGGTGGTATGCGGATTGGAGTGTGTCCAGGGTTTCTGGGAATGATGGTGTTGATGTGAGCCATGGCCAGCCTTTCAAAGCATTTCATGGCTACTATAAGGGCACAAGGCGAGACCCAAATGCAGACACAGGAGGCAGATGGTAGAGCTCCGATATTTATTATAACAAAGGGAGTAGGCAAAGACAGGTCAGGGACAAGGGTGAGTTCATAAACCAGGTCAGAGTCCAAACAGTACCAGACGATAGGCAGTCTCGAGGTCAGGCCAGGCAGGGGTCAGAAACCAGATCTGAGTCCAAAACAGTGGGGATAGGAAGGCTGTTGGTCAGAACAGGCAGAGTGGTTAGGCAGGTGGGTACGAGTCAGAACAGGCAAGGGTCGAAACCAGGAGGACTAGAAACAAACAGAGACTGGGAAAAATAGGAGCAAGGAAAAATACTAGTTGACTTGGCAAACAAGACGAACTGGCACAGAGAGGAAACACAGGGATATATACACCGGGGATAATAAGCGACATCTGGAGGGGGTGGAAACAGGTGAACCAGATCAGGGTGTGACATCGACAGATATAAGTGCTATCAGGCGGTAATCAGTTAGGCAGGTTACCTTGGCATTCTTAGGCACAGGGACTATGGTGGTCTGCTTGAAACATGAGGAGTTCCTTTTCCCAGTCATGTGAAATCCATAGATTTGGGCCTAATGAATTTATTTGAATTGAATAATTTCCTTTTATGAACTGTAACTCGGTGTAATCTTTGAAATTGGTGCATGTTGTGTTTATATTTTGTTCAGTGTAAATATAAGTGTTGAAATTAGTTGACAGGTGTCTTTACATCAATGTTATTGTGTGTTGATGTATTTCTGATACCTTTTAAGACTTTTTCTGGTAGATGTTTTCTAAGACCCCTTTTCCATCTGTTTATCCAGGAATTAAAGTTTTTATTTATGCTTTTAAAGATGGAAAATGGTTGAAAAGTGTATCTATGCCTTCATTTCCCAAACATATAGACTCTTAGCTTTTATTTGACACCCAATTTGATGTGTTCCTATGAACTTCATGTTGTTCATGGGTCCTTTTACATGGAAATGCCAACTGGATAGAGGGGCCAGTGGAGCGGAGAAAGTTGGCCAACATTACTTGGAGTGTTGAGTGTATTTGGTTTAATTCTCACCATCAATATTTCACACCAACAGTGGATAAAGTTATGACCTGTTGGATAACAGATTCATTTATTAACTTTTCACTTGTCAAATAATCTGCTATAGAATGTTAGTCAACATGTAATTAGATATTTTAAATATATTTTAAATACTTTCAATCCTGTCCTGATTGTCTTGAATTGAAATAAATATGACTTCCCTGATGTTTTAAAAAGTGCTGTTCTTTCCATGTATTTCATGGAGTCAACTATAAATTCCACTTGTTTCCGACAGTGAACGTGGCCAGGGATTACAGTACATTCTCAAACATCCTAAAGTTGGTTAGTTGCACAGATGTAGGCCAGATGTTTGATCTGTTTCCTGATGTGCCAGTGAGAACTCCATATAAACTAACTGAGCTGGCCAATACCCTCTGACCTCTTTCACTGTGACTTGCCTTACAAAAAAACTGCATGAAAAATGTCACGTGAAAGAATCATGTGAGAAAAAAATGAGAAAAACAAATGAAAGTGTCAGACACGTGTGCAATTGTTGTGCACTAAAATTACAAAAAGTTAATTCAAGTTAACTGATTAACTCAGACAGCACTAATTATAAACCACCTCTTTCTATACAAGTATGTGTATACATTCATTCCAATAGCAAACACATTCACACATTTTTAAATACATTAAAATTAATTTTAGGCCTGAGTATGAAATGTAACAAAAACCAACAGACAGTTAGCAACAGAAAAAGCTAATAACATAGCTAGCTACGATGAAATGGCAGGTTAGCTATCGCACTAAGCTTGCTAGCGGTTAGCAATTAGCATGCGACCATTACATACCATTTTTTAAATGTTTTATAACCTTCTAAAATACAGTACATATCATTAGCATGGGTTGTATGTAAACATGTAAATGCACTTAATACTAGCCCTCGTTTATAAAAGTAAAACCATTTAAGAGCCAAATCATCTAAACTCAGCAAAAAAAAGAAATGTCCTCTCACTGTCACCTGTGTTTATTTTCAGCAAACTTAACATGTGTAAATATTTGTATGAACATAGAAAGATTCAACAACTGAGACATACACTGAAAAAAATTCCACAGACATGTGGCTAAAAGAAATTGAATAATGTGTCCATGAACAAAGGGGGGGGGGGGTCAAAATCAAAAGTAACAGTCAGTATCTGGTGTGGCCACCAGCTGCATTAAGTACTGCAGTGCATCTCCTTCTCATGGACTGCATCAGATTTGCCAGTACTTGCTGTGAGATGTTACCCCAATCTTCCACCAAGACACCTGCAAGTTCCTGGAAATTTCTGGGGGGAATGGCCCTAGCCCTCACCCTCCAATCCAACAGGTCCCAGACGTGCTCAATAGGATTGAGATCCGGGCTCTTCGCTGGCCATAGCAGAACACTGACATTCCTGTCTTGCAGGAAATCACGCACAGAACGAGCAGTATGGCTGGTGGCATTGTCATGCTGGAGGGATGAGCCTGCAGGAAAGGTACCACATGAGGGAGGAGGATGTCTTCCCTGTAACGCACAGCAATGACAACAAGCTCAGTCCGATGATGCTGTGACACACCGCCCTAGACCATGACGGACCCTCCACCTCCAAATCGATCCCACTCCAGAGTACAGGCCTCGGTGTAACGCTCAGTCCTTCGACGATAAACGTGAATCCAACCATCAGCCCTGGTGAGACAAAACCGCAACTCGTTAGTGAAGAGCACTTTTTGCCAGTCCTGTCTGGCCCAGCGACGGTGGGTTTGTGCCCATAGGCGACGTTGTTGTCGGTGATGTCTGGTGAGGACCTGCCTTACAACAGGCCTACAAGCCCTCAGTCCAGCCTCTCTCAGCCTATTGCGGACAGTCTGAGCACTGATGGAGGGATTGTGCATTCCTGGTGTAACTCGGGCAGTTGTTGTTGCCATCCTGTACCTGTCCCGCAGGTGTGATGTTCGGATGTACAGATCCTGTGCAGGTGTTGTTACACATGGTCTGCCACTGAGAGGACGATCAGCTGTCCGTCCTGTCTCCCTGTAGCGCTGTCATAGGCGTCTCACAGTACGGACATTGCAATTTATTGCCCTGGCCTCATCTCCAGTCCTCATGCCTCCTTGCAGCATGCCTAAGGCACATTCACGCAGATGAGCAGGGACCTGGGCAACTTTCTTTTGGTATTTTTCAGAGTCAGCAGAAAGGCCACTTTAGTGTCCTAAGTTTTCATAACTGTGACCTTAATTGCCTACCGTCTGTAAACTGTTAGTGTCTTAACGACCGTTCCACAGGTGCATGTTCATTAATTGTTTATGGTTCATTGAACAAGCATGGGAAACAGTGTTTAAACCCTTTACAATGAAGATCTGTGAAGTTATTTGGCTTTTTACAAATTATCTTTGAAAGACAGGGTCCTGAAAAAGGGACGTTTCTTTTTTTCCCGAGTTTATAATGGAAACGCCATCTTGTTCATATTGACTTGCATACAAAAGTGAGCTAGCTAGTTACTTAGCTTAGCTACACTTATGTAAATGGAAAAAATCTAACTTGTTCAAAGCAATTAAATTATACATAAAAATTACCAGACAACTCAACACCATGTAAACCAGAAAAAAGAATAAGGAGGCACGGAGTGCTAGCTTCTCTGTTCTTTTTACTGGGCTTCTTCCCACAGTCAAAGACAAACGTACGAAGAAAAGAGGCCTGCAGCAGTAACACTTTGAATCCCTTCCTCTAGTGGTATGGCTAAGTATACATGTATATCAATGAAACACCATGGAGGACTACTGTACATGGAGGACATTTCAGAAATAGGAAATCATTATTTTTAATGAACGCACTTGAATTATTATACTCAGGTAGGCTAAGTTACCTTGTTACAGAATGGCATTCCATAATTTGTAATTCCACATGTGTAAACATTGCTAGTGCAAAATGTTAACACCACCTTTTTACATGTGAGGAGAATAACACTATTTCACTCCCCACGTGAACTTGCAATTCCACATGTGAAAGTTCGATTTTCACATGTGAATGTTTCTTACATATGTAAAAAAAAAATGCAAATCTACAAGAGTTAGATATACACAGCGGCCAAACTACTAATTTGATTGTGAAAAACAATCATATGTGAAAACCAGTGTTCTTACACGTGAATGTTTTTCACATGTGAACTTGCAATTCCACATGTGAAAGTTAGTGATACTGCATGGCCCATTTTCACATGTGAAAAATGCTAAATTCACATTAGGTATAAAGTTATTCTCCTCACGTGAGAAGATGGTGTTAACATGTGAGCTCTAAATTGAATAGATGGTAAAATATGGTTTCACATGAAACTTAAGCTCATCCTGTGAAAACCATTTCAGCAGTTTTTTTGTAATGGTTCTATGTGAACTAACGGTTCCTTATATATAAAATGTTGTTTTGGTAATAATAGGGTACAACTGAATCATTGGAAAAGAGATTACTACTTAATTTTGGAAAAAAAATAACACAACCACAAACAATCCCATGTAATCTGTGAGCAGTATTTTCATAAGGGAAACTCCTTATCCTAACTACACATGGCATTTTGGAGATTAAGCAGCTATGATCATAGGCATGTATCTCATCCCTCAACGTTCCCTCCATCACTTCTATCTCTCTGTCTGTCTGTGAGTCTGTACTCCACAGGGATATTCTGTTCCTACTCCAGCTCTGTTTACAAACCCTGGTCGAACACCCTGTGACCACTGCACAGAGGACGACTCCACAGCAGCCCTGTCTCTGTCTGTTTACGCTGTGAGCCAGGCTATGCATGTCACTGCTGAGTCACACAGGGGCCGGAGCCAGGGCTGGACTCTAGGGGAGCAGGGGGCGTGACCCAGGGGGGCTGCAGGTGCAGGAGGAGGGGCACAGACTCTAGAAGTGGGTGGTGGTGGTACAGGCCCTGGGGATGGGAGTTGGGGGTGAGGGGACTGGTACGGCAGCGGCCAAGCCACTAGCCCTCTGATCTCCATACATCTTCATCCCACCAGAGGTTACAGTTCACGTGCTAGATCAACACTGGAAAGAGAATAAGTCTGGGATGCATTTAGGAGACCCTGTCTACCTAGAGCCAGCCAGAGTTTATTCATCTTAAGTGGGAATCTGCGAAACATGACGTTTAGTATAACAGCTTTGTTTGCGTTTTCCTTGAGAAAGCAAGGAGCTCTTGGCCCGGCTCCACGCGCTCACAGCTACCTAAAAGGTCCATGCCTCCCACAGAAATGCTCCTCCGTCATGTGGCGGGGCCTGGGGACAACCAGCCTTCCCATGGTGCTCATGTTCCTCCCATGTCCCTCCTGGGGCCTGGGGGGACAGAGGGGGGTTGGAGTAGGATAGAGTAGGTTTGGCTTCGAGGAAAGAGAGAGGGAAAGAGAGGGAGAGAGACACACACACACATCTGCTTTTCATCTCAATGGGAAAATTCCCCTGATCCTGGAGATTAGACTGGAGTCCCTCAGATAGAGCAGCCTGGCTCCTCTGAGGCTCGGACATCATAAGCGTGCTCCCTCAGGCCTTGTTGGCTCAATTCCATCGTGACCCCCTCCACCAGCATGAACGGAACCCTAGCCTGGATTGTAGTGACACACTCCCTAGGATAGACACTGTGTGGGAAAGAAAATGACACTTATGTATAATGTACAAAGGTATTGGCTGATTGTGAGCTCTAATTGTGAGTTGAACCTTTGGGACAGCAAGCACAGTGGTGGCATACCCTTTATTGCTTTGTCTGTTGCCTGAATTTAACATCTCTGGCTGTCCTGATGGAGACCAGACAGTGAATTTTCCACTTTAGATATGTTTAAGAAATCTTAAATCAGACAATTAACATGCAGTCAACCGAGCAACTATCTGCTAGTCCTCATTGCTAGATCAGTCATGTCCGGTTATGATGATGACACACATAACCAATCAATTACGGAGATATCTATCAGACACTACACCTTTCTAAATCCTTATTATGCTATTCACACCCCAACTTCTAAACCAGTTTTGGTTGATTTCGATTTTCTATAACTTCATCACACCATTATTTTATTGGACTTGTCTATGCAACTTGAATTGTGAAGTTCTTTATTGTATTATCTTAGTCTATGCGTCCCTGGATACAATCCAGGTCAGTGAATTGATGAATAAATGGGCTGACAGTGTGATATGGTAGGTGGCCATATGTACCATTCAACATGTGTGGCACATTGACTCTGCCTGACTTGGCCTAAGCCCTCTCCTGTTCCCACGATGCCCAGGGGTACTGCTCTGTTAATTTTCTTCTGATTAGCACTACTTATTTTCACTCTCTCACACACTCCTCGTGGAAGAGTTCGAGGAGGTGGGAGGTGTGCGGGCTGTGGCTTGTGTTTTTTCAATGCCATCCACTCACCCTGTCCCCAGCATATCACTCCCTCACCACTTCACAAGACTCTGACTGCCCCCAAAACACATACTCGTGCCCCAAGTTATGCCCTGTCACTCTCTCTCTCTGCAGGGAGTGTCACACACAGTCCCTGCTTAGCTTTAATCAACCCCAGGTACTCTCTTGGCATAGTGACAGCAGATTGCACAGACAGTGATGAGATGTCAACACTCACCACAACTTGTGCTTGTGATTCTCTCTCTCTCTCCCTGTTTCTCTCAGGCTTGCACTGTGTGAAGGAGTTCATGATTTGTAATATTGATCTGAGATGTTCTGCATTTACAGAGAATATGGCTCAGTTGTACATAACAGCAGGCTGATGATGCAGGAACCTCACAGGGACCTCTCACTGCCAAAGAAAAGAAAACCTGCTCAACATCGGAACCCTCAGCACTGCACTGTGGATTACTGAAATCTCTGCAAATGTAATAGGGGAATTGTAGGGGTTTATTATGTTAATCAATAGCTTATAAGAGATTGGGAGTGATATCCTAGATCTATGTCACGATCTTTGTAATGAGCGGACCAAGGCGCAGCGTGATTGAAGTTCCACATCTTTATTACGGTGAAACTTAAAACAAAAAACGAAACGTGAAAGTAGTGGTGCACATGCACAAACACAAAACAATATCCCACAAACACAGATGGGAAAAATGGCTACCTAAATATGATCCCCAATTAGAGGCCGATTACCAGCTGCCTCTAATTGGTAACCATACAAAACACCAACATAGAAATATTGAGCTTAGAACACCCCCTCATCACGCCCTGACCTACTACATCATAGAGAACCAAGGGCTCTCTATGGTCAGGGCGTGACAACCTAGGGACATTTATGAGCTTCTGTTTCGACTCTGGTGTTCCCCACAGTTTGCAAATCACTTTAATCCAATGATGTATCAGTACAGATTTGTTTTTCATAGTCCTTGGCAAACACACCTTGAAAGTAAGCATCCTTTTTTTGTTATTTGTCAACTCAGGTTCCCTTTATCTAATATTAGGATTTGGATGAAGATCTGATTCAGTATCAAAAATATGCAAAAATAGAGAAAATCAGATTGGGGGCAAATGCTTTTTCACAGCACTGTATGTGTGTTATAGGCGTGTTTCCTGTTTAGCTGAGTCAGCCAGAGAGGAGAGTAGACGAGGCTGGACCAGCAGAGAGCCAGTGACAACCTTAGGGCAGGACCCTCCTTTCTCACAACCCCAGCCTACCCCAACCTTCTTCAGCGTCGCCATCCTGTAGCTAGCCTATTTGTTTGTTTATAGTTTTTTAGGGGAATGGAAAATCAAACATCCTGACCACTGTGAAGTCATGCAGACTTAGTCAGATAATGAAGACTTGTAGAAGAAAAGCCAACTGTATCACTAAAGATAGTCAGTCACAAACTTGCCATCCTTACCATTAGCATTTACTTTGCTTGGTTCATATGCTGGCATGTGCATCTCATCGGCCCAATGCCCCTGTGTCAATGTCCTGTTGTTTTATCCACTCTGGTGGTCTACATTTAGCTGTTCTCTCCGGGCAAACAGCCATCTGGGACTGCTTGTCTCTACCATCTCCCTGGCAGCTCTGCTCCATGCTCCACGACCAGATGCTTATGACCAGGGATACAACAACAAACAGACATTGTCAGGAGTAATGAAAACCACTATCTAGCAAGTGCACAGTAGCCGCGGAGAAGAAAGCCACCCGTATTTTCAGGCACAGTGAATTGAGTCTGGATAATAGATGGCACTACTGCCAAATTTCCATTGGCCAGTTGTATTGACTATTATTCTAAGTTATTCTAACTTTCCCCAGCTGCCTGCTCTCCTTCCTCTAACCGCTGTCCTGTGTTATACAAGCTATAGCTATTTAAGTGAATGTCCTTCTCTATGTATAAATGTGGCTCAATTTAGTCTTATGTAGCAAAATTTGAAATTGTGTTTTTTACATTGGATAAAAGTAGACTCAGAGCTAGAAAATTGTATATCATACACTATAGTTGAAACAATGGGAAAGTAATTCTGCTTTGAAAGTTGATAAACGTTGATACATTTGTAACCACACTTTTGAGAAAATGGCCCTTGAATGTTTTGGTACCTACTGGAGAGCTCTTCTTTGTCTACACCCATTCAGCATTGTTCACACCCTCTTAAGCTTTAGCTCCCCCCATACATACGGCTCCCACTCAGCAGGGCCTGAGTGGTCTGATGCGTCTCCACTGCTTCCAGGAGGCCCTCAAAGGTCTGGGGCACGCATAGACTCGCTACCCTCTTCATGTCGTGGGGTAGTGCCCGTAGGAAGTGATCCAGGACTACTTTGTCTAGAATGGAGAGGGTGGGTACGTCAGTTAGGAGCCTTCCCCTGGTGACGCGCAGTAGGTCACTGCGCTCGGGGGATGCGTCGGCTACGAACCTCCAGTTGTGGAATAGCTGCGCCTGTTGGGCCAGTCCTGTCTGGAGAGCCTGTCGAGACCTGGCACGTCCAGCAGATGGAGCCATCGCCTCGTGATGTATACTCCGTCTGTCACCAGGCCTCAACGAGTCTCCCCCTGGTGGCTGACCTGCTGTACGCCACAATATTTTTCAATTTATTTTCAATCTCTTTTCCATTTTAAAATTAAATATACCTTCCGGTAACCTGCCTCACCCAATGTGATACGGATCCGCTATTTTTTTTTAGACCTTATAGCCAGAACCACCATCAGAAGCTTGCCATCAGAAGCTAACCAGCTAATTCATCACAGTTAGTTAGCTGCCACCGAGTGACCCAGCCCCGAAGCTAGCTCTGAGCCATGCCCACCTCCCGGCCTACTCAGTGATCACTCGGCTACACAGCTGATGCCTCCCGGACTCTTACCCCAACACGGCTAGAATCCACTACTCCACCGGATCCTTGCCGCAAGCACTGGACCTTTGCGCCGGATCATCACTGCTAGCTAGCTGCTACCGAGTGACTATAATGGCTAACGCCCTTGCCCCGAAGCTAGCACCAGATAGCCGCGATTCAGGCGAATCTCCCGGCTATCAAACAAAATTACTACAACTACAATACCTCTTTTGCCATCTGACCTTGACCCTTTGTCAACACGGCGCCCCGTCGTTCCACCACAACTGGTCGGCTGACGGAACTCCATCCACTGTACCCTCAACTGGCCTTGCTGGACGTTGGAGCAGACACTTCTACTAACCCCGGCCTGATAACGTTAAACGCTGTGTCTCCCGCGTGCCAGCGTAGTAACGACTACCCCGCTTCTTCCCTGTTCCATCTATTGCTGTTCACTGGACCCTATGATCACTTGGCTACATAGCTGATGCCTGCTGGACTGTTCATTAATCACGGTACTCCATTTAGTTTATTTTGTTTATCTGTCGGCCCCAGCCTCGAACTCAGGCCCTGTGTGTAGTTAACCGATCCTCTCTGACCATTCATCGCATTTTACCTGTTGTTGTTGTCCTAGCTGATTAGCTGTTGTTGTCTTAGCTGATTAGCTGTTGTTGTCTGACCCGTTGTTGTCTTAGCTGGCTCTCCCAATCAACACCTGTGATTGCTTTATGCCTCACTTTATGTCTCTCTCAAATGTCAATATGCCTTGTATACTGTTGTTTAGGATAGTTATCATTGTTTTAGTTTACTGCTGAGCCCCTAGTCCCACTCAACATGCCTCAGATACCTCCTTTGTCCAACCTCCCACACATGCAGTGACCTCACCCAGCATAACTAACGCATCCAGAGATGCAAGCTCTCTTATCATGACTCAGTGCCTGGGTTTATCTCCACTGTACCCGCACCCCACCATACCCCTGTCTGTACATTATGCCCTGAATCTATTCTACTACGACCAGAAAGCTGCTCCTTTTATTCGCTGTCCCCAAAGCACTAGACGACCAGTTTTGATAGCCATTAGCTGTACCCTCATCCTACTCCTCCTCTGTTCCTCAGGTGATGTGGAGGTTAACCCAGGCCCTGCATGTCCCCAGGCACTCTCATTTGTTGACTTCTGTAACCGAAAAAGCCTTGGTTTCATGCATGATAACCTCAGAAGCCTCCTCCCTAAGTTTGTTTTACTCACTGCTTTAGCACACTCCACCAACCCTGATGTCCTTGCCGTGTCTGAATCCTGGTTTAGGAAGGCTACCAAAAATTCTGAGATTTCCATACCCAACTACAACATTTTCCATCAAGATAGAATTGCCAAAGGGGGAGCAGTTGCAATCTCCTCCAGAGATAGCCTGCAAAGTTTTGTCATACTATCCAGGTCTATGCCCAAAGAGTTCGAGGTTCTAATTTTAAAAATTAATCTCTCCAGAAATAAGTCTCACTGTTTCCGCCTGTGATAGACCCCCCTCAGCTCCCACCTGTACCCTGGACACCATATGTGAATTGATTGCCCCCCATCTATCTTCAGAGTTTGTTCTGTTAGGTGACCTAAACTGGGATATGCTTAACACCCCAGCAGTCCTAAAATCTAAGCTAGATTCCCTCAATCTCACACAAATTATCAAGGAACCCACCAGGTACAACCCTAAATCCGTAAACATGGGCACCCTCATAGATATTATCCTGACCAACATGCACTCCAAATACACCTCTGCTGTTTTCAATCAGGATCTCAGCGATCACTGCCTCATTGCCTGCATCCGCTATGGATCCGTGGTCAAACAACCACCCCTCATCACTGTCAAATGCTCCCCAAAACACTTCTGCAAGCAGGCCTTTCTAATCGACCTGGCCCGGGTATCCTGGAAGGATATTGACCTCCTCCCGTCAGTCAAGGATGCATGATTGTTCTTTAAAAGTAATGTCCTCACCATCTTAAATAAGCATGCCCCTTTCAAAATGTTAAGAACTAAGATATAGCCCTCTCTCTCTTTACACTCAGTGTAAATGTTGAGGCACAATTTAGCTTGGCTGCAGTTTGTGTAAACACTGGTTCAGGGATGGATTTCACCTCACACTTGCTCAGGCCATCTCTCTCTCTCTCTCTCTCTCTCTCTCTCTCTCTCTCTCTCACTCTCTCACTCTCTCTCTCTCTATATCTCTTTCTATCACTCTCTCTCTCTCTCAGCTGAAGACAGTCCATCTCCCATTTCAGCACTTCTCGCCCTAGAGTTTGTCATCAATAAAAACACAGTGTTAATGGAGGAATTAAGGACACCCCTTCCTTAGAGACGGGGTAAGAGGTCTCATCTACATAGATTTTCATCATGATACTGTAAGCGCTTGACACATTCACTGATCACGTCCCAAGTCATCTGACCTTTACCACTTATCTTGATGATGATCTTTAATGTCAGGTTCACTGCTAATCTGTTATGTGAAAATAGGAAGTTAGAACAGGGTCAGTTCAACATGTTGTAACCACGGACAGAGGGAAGAATGATTAGTCAACATGTCCTAGTTTCAGTGCACGTGTGGTGTGAGCACTGAATTTAGAGGTATCAGTCCACATATCATGATTTATATCTTTGATTTATATCTTTGTATATCTTTGAAAATATAAATTTAAAGTAAACGATACTATGACATTTTTTTATTGTTACAAATATTACAAGCAGGGTTGGATAGTAACGGATTAAATGTAACGGGATTACGTAATCCATCAACCTGGATTACTTTTTAAAAATGCGTCTGATTACAGTTACATTCTTAAAAACAGCTGATTACATTCGGAATTACTTCATCTGATCTCAAAAGGGAATTTAGATAAAAAGTTGCTGATGCTGGTTCAATACCTGTGCTGTCCTTGACTAAGAGACCCATGAGATGACTGTAGGTTTTTGGTTTCTCTCCCTGTAAACACAGAAATAAATAATTATAAATAACAAACTGGCTTTATTTACAAATTAGTAACAATGTCACCCCATGTTCAAGAATGGCCTTTTTTCTTGCACATTTTACATGATTTGAAAACAAAATAATCTCCAAAATATTGAAATGTTTTAAAGAAAGCGATTATTATTATTAATTTAAAATTATATAAAAGCCCCTTGGATATTCTCACAGATATATTATTAACCCTGTTAATAGCAGGACAATATATATATTGGTCATGTTGGTCATGGCTCGTGAGTAGTGCACAATGTGATTGCCTTGCAGGTCTCCAGCTGGATTCACTGAAAGCGCATGAGGTTCAAGGCACGAGGGCAGGGGGCACAGGATGGGCAGCAGAAAACGGACCTGGCCCATGGGGAAGGGAGGGGGAGGAAGAGGGAGGGGGGGTGGACCCCCACCCCACCACACTGGGTAGTAAAGAGCAACACTTTAAGGGGCCTTTGCACTAATAATGGTGCAGACTAGGGTAACATTCCTGCTGTTCTTAGTGCCAGTCTGCATGTTCAAACTAAAACAATGTAACTAATAATGGCATCTTTATACTTTCGTTAATAAAATAATGAGAAAAATACTCTTTAAAAATTCCGATGTTTATTTAGTTACGGCTCCATAACAAATTACTATGGGAATAAATATCACTAAATTACAGAAATATTGGAACTAAGTTGTCTAATGAAGGTAAACAAATGGTTGCTTACTGGAAAATACTCTTTCAAACACACACGGTCATGTTGTACAGCGCCATTATTTCTATTGGCAGGTAGCTGGACAATAGACTTGTCTAGAAGGAGGGTAGTGGGAGAATTCTATCATCAAATGTATATCTTAGTTAGATTGGCTGTATCACAACCGTCTGATTGGTTGCAATTTCAGTTTAATCCACCAGAAAAGACCAAACAAATAATACAGAAAAAAGTATTATTATTATTATTATGTATCACATCAGACCGTGGTTGGGAGTCCCATAGGGCAGTGCACAATAGGCCCTGCGTTTGTCCTCCTCTAAAAACAGAAATAAATGTTTTGGCCTTGACAAATATTATTTTGGCCTTTATTCAGATTACATTCGCTCACTTTAATTTTTGTGAAAATGAAATAACTTCCAAAATATCATATATTATCAAGTCATATAGCTGCACCTACATAAAGCTGAGTGACTTACTCATTCATTGCTTTGGATCAAAATAAATACAGTGGGGAGAACAAGTATTTGATACACTGCCAATTTTGCAGGTTTTCCTACTTACAAAGCATGTAGAGGTCTGTAATTTTTATCATAGGTACACTTCAACTGTGAGAGACGGATTCTAAAACAAAAATCCAGAAAATCACATTGTACGATTTTAAAGTAATTAATTTGCATTTTATTGCATGACATACGTATTTGACCACCTAACAACCAGTAAGAATTCCGGCTCTCACAGACCTGTTAGTTTTTCTTTAAGAAACCCTCCTGCTCTCCACTCATTACCTGTATTAACAGCACCTGTTTTGAACTCGTTACCTGTATAAAAGACACCTGTCCACACACTCAATCAAACAGACTCCAACCTCTCCACAATGGCCAAGAGAGCTGTGTAAGGACATCAGGGTTAAAATTGTAGACCTGCACAAGGCTGGGATGGGCTACAGGACAATAGGCAAGCAGCTTGATGAGAAGGCAACAACTGTTGGCGCAATTATTAGAAAATGGAAGAAGTTCAAGATGACGGTCAATCACCCTCAGTCTGGGGCTCCATGCAAGATCTCACCTCATGCAGCATCAAAGATAATGAGGAAGGTGTGGGATCAGCCCAGAACTACACGGCAGGACCTGGTCAATGACCTGAAGAGAGCTGGGACCACAGTCTCAAAGAAAACCATTAGTAACACACTCTGCCGTCATGGATTAAAATCCTGCACAGCACGCAAGGTCCCCCTGCTCAAGCCAGCGCATGTCCAGGCCCGTCAGAAGTTTGCCAATGACCATCTGGATGATCCAGAGGAGGAATGGGAGAAGGTCATGTGGTCTGATAAGACAAAAATAGAGCTTTTTGGTCTAAACTCCACTCACCGTGTTTGGAGGAAGAAGAAGGATGAGTACAACCCCAAGAATACCATCCCAACCGTGAAGCATGGAGGTGGAAACATCATTCTTTGGGGATTATTTTCTGCAAAGGGGACAGGACGACTGAACCGTATTGAGGGGAGGATGGATGGGGCCATGTATCGTGAGATCTTGGCCAACATCTTCCTTCCCTCAGTAAGAGCATTGAAGATGGCTCGTGGCTGGGTCTTCCAGCATGACAACGACTCGATACACACAGTCAGGGCAACCAAGGAGTGGCTCCGTAAGAAGCATCTGAAGGTCCTGGAATGGCCTAGCCAGTCTCCAGACCTTAACCCAATAGAAAATCTTTGGAGGGAGCTGAAAGTCCGTATTGCCCAGCGACAGCCCCGAAACCTGAAGGATCTGGAGAAGGACTGTATGGAGGAGTGGGCCAAAATCCAAGCTGCAGTGTGTGCAAACCTGGTCAAGAACTACAGGAAACGTATGATCTCTGTAATTGCAAACAAAGATTTCTGTACCAAATATTAAGATCTGCTTTTCTGATGTATCAAATACTTATGTCATGCAATAAAATGCAAATTAATGACTTAAAAATCATACAATGTGATTTTCTGGATTTTTGTTTTAGATTCCGTCTCAAAAAAGTTGAAGTGTACCTATGATAAAATATTACAGACCTCTACATGCTTTGTAAGTAGGAAAACCTGCAAAATCAGCAGTGTATCAAATACTTGTTCTCCCCACTGTAAGTACCAACATTCTTTCTGATAGTCTTAAATAAAGAAATGTTTTGGTTATCCTGACCTGGACCCCATCTACAGTATTAGAATAGCCCATTATGGGCTTTTAGCAGCTCCCTGTATTTTGATACTTTTTGGATGGGGGCTCCAGAGTGGATGGGGGCTCCCGCAGTGCAAAATGTGTTGCTACAGATGCAGGTTCGATATCCGTGCTGGTGTTGTGCAGAAAATCTCCCCCCTGCCAGAATCCCGCCCCTCTTCCCGTGAACTCGCATACACTCAATTCTTCATTGCTGCGACTTACTTGCTTGCTATTTGAGATTTCTGCTTTTCACTCCATTGTCAGTTTAGCCTACATTTCACTGATCTTAATAGCAGAAAGCATGTTTTATTTGTGTTAATCAAGGCAGCTGTCACTGATCATGTTAGGCTGCGTTTATTTTTTATTTGTTATGGTGGTTTGATTGTGGGGGAGGCACTAGTAATGTCTGCAGTTTTCGGTTTGGCTACTTGTTTCAAGTGTATTAGCCTACAAATAAATATCTTTGCCAAAATTCGTCATCTTTCCCATGTCTTATTCGACTAGTAGTTGTTCGGAAATGTTTATTGCTTGCCTACATTCTACTCCCTCCTCTATGTTTAATATAACACACAGACATTCATTATTAATTTTGGCTGCCTATCCTGATGGAAAGTTTGTTCTGTAGAAAGTACTTGACTGATGTGTGCTACAGAAAGTATGTGACTCTAGTGACAAAATTAAGGAAATTACTAGGAGATTGTTGTAATTATTTTACTATCAAAATAGGGTCCCCCCCCGGCGCGCGCGCGCGCTTTCTTAACCAGCACGACTACCACAGCTTTCTGCAGCGATTCGCCATCCCATCTGGTTTGGCCTTAATGGGACTATCATTTGTTTTTCAACAGGACAATGACCCAACACACCTCCAGGCTGTGTAAGGGCTATTTTTTACCAAGGAGAGTGATGGAGTGCTGCATCAGATGACCTGGCCTTCACAATCCCCCATCCTCAACCAAATTGAGATGGTTTGAGATGAATCTCCATTGAACCCAAAAAGATGAAAATTCTGGAACCATATTTTGATAGTAAAATAATTACAACAATTTCCTAGTTGTCAAACTCAAAATTTATGAAACTCACTGGTTTAGGTTGCACATGAAAATATCTAGAAACATTTGTGCTTGAATATGATGTTTGAATAAACCATTTATTTATTTTAGTAGTCTAGTACACTTTGTAATGAAACACTTTGAATGACTTTAAAAGACAATGACGCTAAACATGTTTTCTATTGCGTGAAACCACAGCAATTGTGGTGCAACCAAATCTTGGTCTTTATTCAGATTACAACTGCTCACTTTCGGTTATTTGAAAACAAAATAATCTCCAAAATATCGTTATTTTTTTAAACAAGTCTTAGAAAGTTGTTTGCAATTTCAGGTTAATCCACCTGAAAAGACAGAACAAATGATACAACAAATATTGTTGTTAAACTCAAATATACTAATTGATAAAAAAAAAAAAAAAAAATTATCCCCCCAAAAATTTCAAAGTATAATTTTTGTAAACAATTTCATAAATAGGACTAGTGGAGTTAAGCCACACATGCAGCTAACACAGACATATGGAAATGTCTGCTCTTCCCAAATTACAACCAACAAACTGCAGCATTACCACAAAATTGGAAGAGGCAAGTAGAAGGGGGAAAAAGTAAAGAACTTGTCTGTCGGCCCTGCGGTAAAGACCATAAATGATTAAAGAAAATTGTGATAAATAAAAACATATACCAATTTCAATTAAGAACCAACAAATTGACAGATGTGCCATATAAAATGCAAAATAGTTGGGAAGAGATTTTCAATGTACTTATTCCATGGCACATGGTTTATGAATTGACACGCAAAACAACGCCGGATTCAAAACTTCTACATTTTTCAATTTAAATTATTAGACAAAATTCTTGCAACCAATAGAAATATATATATATGGGGGATACAATCTACCCAGCTCTTCAGATTTTGCTGCGAGGAGGCGGAGTCATTAAATCATTTATTTGGGTACTGACCATATGTAGCTCGTTTTTGGTCACAAGTCCGGGAATGGCTGAAGAATTGTAACATTTACCTAGAACTGACGCTGCAGATAGCAACACTGGGTGATTTTAAAATTCATAGTCAATCAATCAATAATATAGTAATTATTTAGCAAAAATGTTTATCTTTAATTTAACAATCTGTAGAAGCTATGAGAATAGAAAGATTCAGTACTTTTGTGAAGCACAGTTGAAAAATATATGGTAAATAGAATCCAAAATGGATGGTGTTAAGAGATAGATTGGATTCAATGGAGCTGAAGGGTGGGACTAATAACAACAAGATAACCATTGCAAAATGTATATAGGTTCAGAAATGTTGCGAAATAGCACAGTTACAAATTGAAATCAAACTGGGTGGACATCAGAAATAGAGGAAGGACTAAAAACAAATAAAATATAACTATTGTAAAATAGATTGTAAGATGTGTATAAGATGTATAAACTGAAGGTAGAAGCCTAAGTGTTATTGTTTATCAGTTTACTCCAATTGGGGGAGGGGTGGTAGGGCTTGCAGGGAAAAGTAAAGGTATATTCTAAAAAAAAGTGTGTACAGTTGTCACGCCCTGACCATAGAGAGCTTTTTATTCTCTATGTTATTAAGGTCGGGGTGTGACTAGGGTGAGTCATCTAGGTGATTATATTTCTACATTGGCCTAGTATGGTTCCCAATCAGAGGCAGCTGTTTATTGTTGTCTCTGATTGGGGATCATATTTAGGCAGCCATTTCCACTTTGTGGTTTGTGGGACCTTGTTTTTGTGTAGTGACTGTTTACACTGCAATTACTTCACGGTTAGTTTGTTTTCTGTATTTGTTTTGGTGAATTTCTTTTCTTAAAACGTGGAACTCTACGCATGCTGCGCCTTGGTCAAATCATTCTAACAATCGTGACAACAGTTGAAGTTTACATACACCTAAGCCAAATACCAAATTTCAACTCAGTTTTTCACAATTCCTGACATTTAATCCTAGTAAAAATGTCATGTCTTACGTCAGTTAGAATCACCACTTTATTTAAAAAAATGTGAAATGTCAGAATAATGGTAGAGAGAACGATTTATTTCAGCTTTTATTTCTTTCATCACATTCTCAGTGGGTCAGAAGTTTACATACACTCAATTAGTATTTGGTAGCATTGCCTTTAAATCGTTTAACTTGGGTCAAACATTTCGGGTAGTCTTCCACAAGCTTCCCACAATAAGTTGGATGAATTTTGGCCCATTCCTCCTGACAGAGCTGGTGTAACTGAGTCAGGTTTGTAGGCCTCCTTTGCTCGCACACGCTTCTTCAGTTCTGCCCACATATTTTCTATAGGATTGAGGTCAGGACCTGGTAATGGCCACTCCAATACTTTGACTTTGTTGTTCTTTAGCCATTTCGGCACAACTTTGGAAGCATGCTTGGGGTCATTGTCCATTTGGAAGACCCATTTGCGACCAAGCTTTAACTTCCTGACTGATGTCTTGAGATGTTGCTTCAACATATCCACATAATTTCCTACCTCATGATGCCATCTACAGTGCCTTGCGAAAGTATTCGGCCCCTTTGAACTTTGCGACCTTTTGCCACATTTCAGGCTTCAAACATAAAGATATAAAACGGTATTTTTTTGTGAAGAATCAACAACAAGTGGGACACAATCATGAAGTGGAACGACATTTATTGGATATTTCAAACTTTTTTAACAAATCAAAAACTGAAAAATTGGCAGTGCAAAATTATTCAGCCCCTTTACATTCAGTGCAGCAAACTCTCTCCAGAAGTTCAGTGAGGATCTCTGAATGATCCAATGTTGACCTAAATGACTAATGATGATAAATACAATCCACCTGTGTGTAATCAAGTCTCCGTATAAATGCACCTGCACTGTGATAGTCTCAGAGGTCCGTTAAAAGCGCAGAGAGCATCATGAAGAACAAGGAACACACCAGGCAGGTCCGAGATACTGTTGTGAAGAAGTTTAAAGCCGGATTTGGATACAAAAAGATTTCCCAAGCTTGAAACATCCCAAGGAGCACTGTGCAAGCGATAATATTGAAATGGAAGGAGTATCAGACCACTGCAAATCTACCAAGACCTGGCCGTCTCGCTAAACTTTCAGCTCATACAAGGAGAAGACTGATCAGATATGCAGCCAAGAGGCCCATTCTGGATGAACTGCAGAGATCTACAGCTGAGGTGGGAGACTCTGTCCATAGGACAACAATCAGTCGTATATTGCACAAATCTGGCCTTTATGGAAGAGTGGCAAGAAGAAAGCCATTTCTTAAAGATATACATAAAAAGTGTTGTTTAAAGTTTGCCACAAGCCACCTGGGAGACACACCAAACGTGGAAGAAGGTGCTCTGGTCAGATGAAACCAAAATTGACCTTTTTGGCAACGATGCAAAACGTTATGTTTGGCGTAAAAGCAATACAGCTCATCACCCTGAACACACCATACCCACTGTCAAACATGGTGGTGGCAGCATCATGGTTTGGGCCTGCTTTTCTTCAGCAGGGACAGGGAAGATGGTTCAAATTGATGGGAAGATTGATGGAGCCAAATACAGGACCATTCTGGAAGAAAACCTGATGGAGTCTGCAAAAGACCTGAGACTTGGACGGAGATTTGTCTTCCAACAAGACAATGATCCAAAACATAAAGCAAAATCTGCAATGGAATGGTTCAAAAATAAACATATCCAGGTGTTAGAATGCCCAAGTCAAAGTCCAGACCTGAATCCAATCGAGAATCTGTGGAAAGAACTGAAAACTGCTGTTCACAAATGCTCTCCATCCAACCTCACTGAGCTCGAACTGTTTTGCAAGGAGGAATGGGAAAAAATGTCAGTCTCTCGATGTGCAAAACTGATAGAGACATACCCCAAGCGACTTACAGCTGTAATCGCAGCAAAAGGTGGTGCTACAAAGTATTAACTTAAGGGGGCTGAATAATTTTGCACTCCCAATTTTTCAGTTTTTGATTTGTTAAAAAAGTTTGAAATATCCAATAAATGTCGTTTCACTTCATGATTGTGTCCCATTTGTTGTTCATTCTTCACAAAAAAATACAGTTTTATATCTTTATGTTTGAAGCCTGAAATGTGACAAAAGGTCGCAAAGTTCAAGGGGGCCGAATACTTTCGCAAGGCACTGTATTTTCTGAAGTGCACCAGTCCCCCCACAACATGATGCTGCAACCCCCGTGCTTCACGGTTGGGATAGTGGTCTTCGGCTTGCAAGCCTCCCACTTTTTCCTCCAAACATAAAGATGGTCATTATGGCCACACAGTTCTATTTTTGTTTCATCAGACCAGAGGACATTTCTCCAAAAAGTACGATCTTTGACCCCATGTGCAGTTGCAAACCGTAGTCTGGCTTTTTAATGGTGGTTTTAGAGCAGTGGCTTCTTCCTTGCTGAGCGGTCTTTCAGGTTATGTCGATATAGGACTTGTTTTTACTGTGGACATAGATACTTTCGTTCCTGTTTCCTCCAGCATCTTCACAAGGACCTTTGCTGTTGTTCTGGGATTGATTTGCACTTTTCGCACCAAAGTACGTTCATCACTATGAGACAGAACGAGTCTCCTTCCTGAGCAGGTTTAAATTTAACCCCAGGGGGAGGATAAACTCATTTGAGGTAAATCCAATTGCTGCCCAGGAAAAATAAACATCAGTGGTCTAGTGGGGCTGCGGTCTACTAAATCTAACTGCTCCTTGATTCCATGTTTTTTTTAAGTGACTCTCACATTTAGAAATACATCTAATCTCATAGACAATCAATGCAAATATAATCACCCGTACCAAAAAGATCACTCCCTCATCTCAACACATTCAAAAGCTACTGCCAAAAAAACATACCTCCATTTAAGTTACAGAGCTCATATTCTATATTCCTCAGTACACCTGGTGTTGTACAAACAACACTGTATATACAGTTGAAGTTGGAAGTTTACATACACTTAGGTTGGAGTAATTAAAACTTGTTTTTCAACCACTCCATAAATATCTTGCTAACAAACTATAGTTTTGGCAAGTCGGTTAGGACATCTACTTTGTGCATGATACAAGTCATTTTTCCAACAATTGTTTACAGACAGATTATTTCATGTATAATTAACTGTATAACTATTCCACAGCTTGGAAATTCCATAAAATGATGTCATGGCTTTAGAAGCTTCTGATACGATAATTGATACCATTTGAGTCAATTGGAGGTGTACCTGTGGATGTATTTCAAGGCCTAGTTTCAAACTCAGTGCCTCTTTTCTTGACATCATGGGAAAATCAAAAGAAATCATCCAAGGCCTCAGAAAGAAAATTGTAGACCTCCACAAGTCTGGTTCATCCTTGGGAGCAATTTCCAAATGCCTGAAGGTAGCACGTTCATCTGTACAAACAACAGTACACAAAAGTATAAACACCATGGGACCACGCAGCCGTCATACCGCTCAGGAAGGAGACGAGTTCTGTCTTCTAGAGATGAACATATTTTTGTGCAAAAAGTGCAAATCAATCGCAGAACAACCCCAAACGACCTTGTGAAGATGCTGTTGGAAACAGGTACAAAAGTATCTATATCCACAGTAAAACGAGTCCAATATTGACATAACCTGAACGGCCACTCACCAACAATCTCAAGACACCAGTCGGGAAGTTAAAGCTTGATCGCAAATGAGTCTTCCAAATGGACAATGACCCCAAGCACACTTCCAAAGTTGTGGCAAAATGGCTTAAGGACAACAAAGTCAAGGTATTGGAGTGGCCATCCCAAATCCCTGACCTCAATCCTATAGAACATTTGAGGGCAAAACTGAAAAAGTGTGTGTGAGCAAGGAGGCCTACAAACCTGACTCAGTTACACCAGCTGTCAGGAGGAATGGATCAAAATTCATCCAACTTATTGTGGGAAGCTTGTGGAAGACTACCCGAAATGTTTGACCCAAGTTAAACGATTTAAAGGCAATGCTACCAAATACTAATTGAGTGTATGTAAACTTCTGACCCACTGAGAATGTGATGAAAGAAATAAAATCTGAAATAAATCGTTCTCTCTACCATTATTCTAACATTTCACATTCTTAAAATGAAGTGGTGATCCTAACTGACCTAAGGCAGGGAATTTTACTAGGATTAAATGTCAGGAATTGTGAAAAACTGAGTTTAAATGTACTTAGCTAAGGTGTACGTAAACTTCCGACTTCAACTGTACAATGTCTATATATTTTGCACCTGGTGTTTTATTACTGCACACCCTGATCTAGTTCACCTGTCCTTGTGATTGTCCCCACCCCCCTCCAGGTGTCGCCCATCTTCCCCATTATCCCCTGTGTGCTTATATCTGTGTTCTCTGTTTGTCCATTGCCAGTTCATCTTGTTTGTCGAGTCAACCAGCGTTTTTGTTCTCAGCTCCTGCTTTTCCCAGTCTCTCTTTTTCTCACTCTCCTGGTTTTGACCCTTGCCTGTCCTGACTCTGAGCCTGCCTGCCTGACCACTCTGCCTGCACCTGACCCTGAGCCTGCCTACTGACCTGTACGTTTGCCCCACCTCTGGATTATTGAAACAGAAGAATGATGTTAAGAACATCTCATTTACTCAGCAGCGGACCCTGCCCAGTCTGTTCTGGACATGTGTTACCTCTTAATGGAGTTGAGCATATCATCATGGCCAAGATGAGTTATAACCTGCTTTTTGACTGTGGGAGACTAGGATTGCTTCCACAACTATTCACCACTGGCTCCTCATTTACAAACCTAACGGCTTTTACCACTCGCATCAACACAATCCACGATAACTCACTTTTAATGCTGTTTTTCCTACGCTGGCTGACCAACCGCATGCTGCTTCCTTCCCCATGGCTGGCTGGTGCAGGTCATGAAACTATATCTTAGAAAAACACTTGGGATTCCCTCTGAAAG
Source organism: Oncorhynchus masou masou (assembly GCF_036934945.1). Lineage (NCBI taxonomy): Eukaryota > Metazoa > Chordata > Actinopteri > Salmoniformes > Salmonidae > Oncorhynchus > Oncorhynchus masou. Next base: position 33,706,378 of record NC_088232.1, read on the forward strand.
TGTCTCTGCTACGCTGCAGCTCCTCGTCAAGCTTAGCTTGAGAGAACAGCCTCGTGAGGAGAGAAGGGCCTGCTGGAGAGGAGAGGGCTATCTGAGGAAATGCTCATATTGGACTATATGATTGTTGCCAGCGTCCCTCACCAGTAGTGGTAGTTCAGCAAAGACATTGCACACTGCTGCAGGTCACTAGAATAACTTCTCAGATGAACAATGAACAGAGACAATACTTCTATGGACGTTTCCAGAATACTGAACATTTCCCCTCTTGGCTTGTGTGGATGATTGGATCAGTGTTGTCCAAGTCAGAGCTAACAATCCTCATGTTAAAGTTTATCCCGGTTTGTATTTTTCTATTCGGACATAACAATAACACTGTATAACACCTTATGACTAAAATAGCTTCCTACTGACTGTACAAGTGTTGTGCCGGACTTCCTTATGAAGGCAACAATGCTCAGACAGAACAGACCACTAATGAAAACAGGATGACACCTGACAACCTTGAAGACGTGACAATGTCGGTCTCTGCTGAGACAAAAGTGGGACAATGTGTGGCGCGGAAGTGTAAAGAGCATTTGACGTGGTTCAAATGAAAGAGCTAATTGTGATATAATGGTAATCACATTAAGCAACAATAAGCAGCTTTTTAGTCAGGACTGGAGCATTTCCCTCCTGCCACTATTTATCATGGTTTACCAACAGTGTGTGGGGGACAAAATATGGCGTCTGGTGATGGCATGATGTCACATCCTGTTGAGGTGCTGTCCAGGTGGTCAAGTGTTTGCCCGTTCAGGTAACTCAAGCCATACAAATATGATACAACTCTGAATCATCAGTCTTGTGTAACCATTCCCCTGATTGTGATTCTCTTTATAATTCATAATTTGTACTGAAGAACACATTTACCCAGAACTTCAGTGCACCATACTATAATATGGGATTCCTCAGCCTTTTGTTGTTGATGGGCCATATCATCAACAAAAGGCCACAATCTACCATACCATAGAAGTTACTGTAATGACTTACCAATAATTGATCCCATATCTCAGGAGCGGAGGAGCTCTCTGTACTCTTAATCAATCCCCTGAAATGGCAGTAGGGGTTTCTCTGGCTACCTCCCCCCTAAAGGGCCCACCGTGGAGGAAACCAGATCTGCCCACAATGATGAATGGACATCATTAATGTTGTTCATCTGTTTACCTTTTTCTCTGCAATCTGGGAAAATGAGGGGTCACCAGCGAGAGGGAAATGTGCTTACTTTGGCACCCCAGTTCCTGCGAGCCACCCATTTGGTCCTCAGAACATCAATAGCCACTGTGGAGTGTGCTGGGGACTCATTTACTACAAGTTGACCTGACGACCTTCCGCACTACTTTCTACTGGAGCACTCTTCACAACGGCCATTGTTTTGGCGTTTTGGTTAGGATTGTTTTGTATCACTATTCCAAATTCCTTCACAAAATAAACATCGACTTATTACATTGGCTTTCTGCTCTTAATGATCTCCTAGATTATCTATCACTCATCCACACAGAATGGAGGAACCAACTCATTTTCCACTCACTACTCCGCTTAAATGTCATGTGATGGAAAAGGTCATTGGGACAGTGTTCTTAATGAAGGAATAATGTAACATTAAGCCAAGGGCACTTACCAGTACTGGCACATATTAGGTAAAGAGCAAAATAATTATAAAACGGTTTGGATTGTTATAGATTCAGTAAGATGTTTTTGGTCCATTGTGGCAGTTTTACAGGTTTATCACCAAAATCTAACATTTGAATGTTTATTACTTGAAATGTAAACGTGGCTTAATAAATGTTTTGTCCTAACAGATAATCCTTGAATTCTATTCATTCTTTGAATTGTTTTTGGAACAAAAAAACACTTCTATCCTACTTAAATGAAACATGTGATCAGAGCAGGAATTCGACTTCCTCTTGTCTAAACACATGGACAAGCGTCAGAATGTTTGACATGGGACTAGAGAGCACAAGGATAACATTGAACCTCCAGCACTATGGTTTGAGCAAAATCACTGCAGGACCCAGGGTTGTTTCAGGGGATGCCCGACAGTGTAAAGATTCATCTGCCTTTAGAGCCCAGTCACTCTCAACAGGTTTGCTTGTCCTGTTAGCATATATTTATACTGCGAACTGATTGAGGGAGCTAATTAGCTCTTATCAGACAGTGCACCTTTAAAAACAGACCTAAATCACTGGACAGATGGTGAGGCAGCAGAGGCATAGCTCTGTACTGAGTTTCTGCGTCGGTCCTCTGAACAAACACAGCCCATGGCCACTGTTGTTGTCGTAGGGGATGACCACTGTTGTTGTCGTAGGGGATGACCACTGTTGTTGTCGTAGGGGATGGCCACTGTTGTTGTCGTAGGGGATGGCCACTGTTGTTGTCGTAGGGGATGACCACTGTTGTTGTCGTAGGGGATGGCCACTGTTGTTGTCGTAGGGGATGACCACTGTTGTTGTCGTAGGGGATGACCACTGTTGTTGTCGTAGGGGATGACCACTGTTGTTGTTGTAGGGGATGGCCACTGTTGTTGTCGTAGGGGATGACCACTGTTGTTGTCGTAGGGGATGGCCACTGTTGTTGTCGTAGGGGATGACCACTGTTGTTGTCGTAGGGGATGACCATTGTTGTTGTCGTAGGGGATGGCCACTGTTGTTGTCGTAGGGGATGGCCACCGTTGTTGTCGTAGGGGATGACCACCGTTGTTGTCGTAGGGGATGGCCACTGTTGTTGTCGTAGGGGATGGCCACTGTTGTTGTCGTAGGGGATGGCCACTGTTGTTGTCGTAGGGGATGACCACTGTTGTTGTCGTAGGGGATGACCACTGTTGTTGTCGTAGGGGATGGCCACTGTTGTTGTCGTAGGGGATGGCCCCTGTTGTTGTCGTAGGGGATGGCCACTGTTGTTGTCGTAGGGGATGACCACTGTTGTTGTCGTAGGGGATGGCCACTGTTGTTGTCGTAGGGATGACCACTGTTGTTGTCGTAGGGGATGACCACTGTTGGTTTTAGCCCTCCATTATCACAAGTTTTTACTTATTTTTCTTTCAGTTTATGCAAAACTGTGAAAACACACAAAGTCCACAGTCATGGCTGATGATGCTGATATGTGTCAGTGTGATTGCATTGGATGACTTTAGGACGTTGATGAGTTATATATTCGTTCCCATCCCTCCACACGTTGTCTGGAATACACTTTATCAAATTTGTCACCAATATGACATTCATGCTTCAGATTTTTGAATGCATGAATAATAGAGAAGCACAAAGAATCTTTGGGTTAAACCGTTCCATAGTCGTGTTTGGCTGAAGTGTACGAGTGATATAGGACACTGGGGGTATATCCTGTCCAGTCTGCTGCTTTGGTAAAAAAGTGAGGATATTTGGATGACTAGATATAAAGATGAATATTGCTATGAAGAAAGAATCTGACGGCCCAAACAGGAGTGGCTCGTGGTGGTCCTTAGGGTGAACATGATTATATACATCTGTGTTGTAATTCTATGGCATTCGTTGAGGAGGGGTTGTTTATCATCCATGTCCATTTGCACTGACCCATGGTCCGTTGAGCTGGGGTGGGCATGTAGGTGGTGGTAGGGTGGGATTGCTGGGTCTCCTCAGAGTGTCGAAAATGTTTACAAACACCATCATCCTAAGTGTGGTCTGTACAATAGCGGACAGCGGTGGAATCATTCAGCACTGCTGGAGGAATGTGTGGAAGACAAGTGAAGAATCCTTGCATTCCTGTGCTACTGCAAACACAGGAGTCCCATACAGAAGATTAACTCTTTGTGTCAACAGTCAAGGAATCTCTCTCTCCCAGACCCAACTAAATATAAAAGCCCATCTCTCTAAAAGAGAAAATCTCCATGCATCCTGGATCCTGAACCCATGGAGAAGGGTATTACATGTTCCTGTTAAAAGGGAATATACATGTTTGCTTTGCTCCAATGACTCTGTACATCCTGAGTACTTTCTCAGCCAGAGGATGTCATGGTTGGAGACAAGAACCTTCTGTATCTCACAGAAGTACCAGGATTCTCATACCCAAGAGGCAGAAAATGGATCAACTGTGCAATATCAACAATAACATACTCTCACAAAAGCTGCCTTGGTGGTACACTATTTCTTTTTTTGTTGCATTGTGGGACTAATCAGTCTCCATGAAATCAGACTATGGAGTGGGTTGGGGTGGGGAGATCGAAGAGGATATATAATTTGACAGTGACAAAGAACATAGTGTCCTTTCTAATGAAAATGTGACACTCATTCTGTATGTTGGCAAATTTGTAATGTCTACATCCTAACAGCCTGACAATTAGGGACCATTTTAGTCTTCCTAAACAGTGATATATGGTTGAGAAGAGCCTGAACTGTCCAACAAATGTCAAAGGTTTCATACAATTATCAAGAAGTTGGGGCTATGAATGGAAAACTCTACCCTATAAGAAAACAACATATACTGTACCTCCACGAGTTCTATTAAGTATTTCCAAGGAGGAGAGAAGGAGGAGTGTATCAAGGCTAGAGGGAGATGGAGGGAAACTGGAGGGGAGGGGATTTCAATGGGCAACATGTTGAGAGGCAGTGAGAGGCAATTAATAGCATGTCACTTTACCAGGAAATGAACAGAGCAAGAAGACCGTTCAAATTGACCAGGTTACAAAGTGTGACAGCTGGCTCAGCGTGCACTTTTTGAATGTATATATAATTGCAACTTTTGGAAAGATATTTATAGATTGTTGGACTTGCTGATTTGGTAGACAGTTCTGCTTAACATATATTTTGTTTTTGTAAGCTACTTTAAAAAGGCAACAATATTACTGTATTTTTTGTGTCCATTTGTTTTTTGTTTTTGCATATTTGATTACACAAATGCATATCAATCTACTTTCTGAGAGCATTTTTCTGTAGCCTGGTCAACTCGTCAGTTACACTTATCCCGCATGACGACGCGCTCATTGCCTCACGATTATTGAAGAAGGAACGAACGAGAAGTGTCTCCTCTGCTATTTCTTCTCTGGACTGGAGGGTTATTACCAGAATATCTACGCGGTTTATCTGCACTTTGGTGGATTTCGCTTGCATTGTAAAACTTCATCATCTGGCCTTCTGACAAGAAACACGAAATGAAACCCTTTGCTTCGTTTGTCATCCAGATTGCGGTGACGTTCCAACTTCAGCTTTCACCTGCTCAGGTATGTTATGCTTCAATATGCTATACAGAACTCAATACAAATGTTATAATCATTTAAATTTTTATTCAAGATACGATTCATAGCCCAGGCTATCCAGTTTATTGCGATATATCAATGCGGGACATAATTGGCCCAAATATATGAGGATAGGCCTAATAAATTATTAATTGTATGATTATAATGACAATTATGATTATAGTTTTTCACATTATTAACAGGATAATATTAATAATATCTATATATATGTTTTTATTACGCTGGTATTGACATATCAGATTAGCCTATCTATGAACTTGACGAACATTTCTTTGTAACAGACTCAGCAGAAGCCTTTCAGACCACTATGTGTGATGGCTCATTGTGTCTTGATACTATGATCCCTTTTTGAACGCGTGCCATGCTGAAACAGTTGAGTCATGAGGTGGAACGTGACAAACTGCATCCCTCTCTGCCTCAGACATTAGAGGTTTTCACAGGGGTTCCAGGCTAATTGAAAAACTTTATGAATGATATGCAGTAATGGATATCTTCAGTATGTTCACTGATTTCTTTATGGACGGTTCAGATGAAACTCTGCCTGCCTCTGACCACTCTCTCTGTCCCTCAGCCTAATTAATTTCATCTGCCAATTTCAGAGTTAGAAAAGAAAACCATTGTCTTCAAATGTCCACATCCAGGAAGGCAGGGGAGGTATGGGTATCAGAGCCTGTTATTTCTGTTAGATGTTTAGAGACTTGGCAATGTCACTCTGGTCAAAATGGCATGAAAGTGCAGTAACAAGAAATTCACCTCTCTGCACTTTTCACCTCACCTGCTACAAGCTGTAATTGTCTCTCCATCTTTCCTCTCAGCTTGATAACCGGAGAATGCACAATAATGATCGTGTGTGTCTTCTGTGACTATACAGTATACTTATTATCACAATGCTGGTCTGTGTTTTCTGCCTTGGCGATGCCCGACTTTAGCCTTAGTCCCAAAATGTATGGCAATACATTTTCCCGGAACTGATAGTGAGGCCCCATTCAAAGTCTTGTGCCATGCTGCAATAACACTTCTAGGTGGACGTGCCACCGGACATTGGCATACGTGTTCCTGCATCAGAGAACCCATTCAGTCTCTCTCTTCCTCTTAAGGTGAGCAATTGCTGGCTCTGTCTACACTGGCCTCTCATGTTTAATGCAGAGCAGGTCGCCTCCCAGGGCCCATTCACAACCATTGTCTCACTGTTCATAGACTGACTCTGCCTATTGGCCTGAATGGCACTGCAGTGGCTGCCCTGTGCCAGCAGGCGTTGTGTGAATGAGGAGACTTGAGTTTCATTGCACTCAGCTGCGCTTGAAGCATGGGGCGACCAGAGCTGCACGTCCCTCTGGGTTTTCCATGCAGAACAGAGCCCTGGGTCAGAACTCAGAGGGAGAGACTGGCTGGCTGGCTACTACAGTAACAGGAGTCGATAGGAGAGTGGGAGTCTGGGAGGCAAGAAGAGAGGCAGGGGCAGAGGAGAGGCAGGGGCAGAGGAGAGGCAGAGGAGAGACAGGGGCAGAGGAAAGGCAGAGGCAGAAGAGAGGCAGGGGCACAAGCAGAGGAGAGGCAGAGGCAGTGGCAGAAGAGAGGCAGAGGCAGGTGCACCGGAGAGGCAGGTGCACCGGAGAGGCAGAGGCAGGGGCAGAGGAGAGGCAGAGGCAGAGGAGAGGCAGAGGCAGAAGAGAGGGAGGGGCAGAAGAGAGACAGAGGCAGGTGCACCGGAGAGGCAGAGGCAGGGGCAGAGGAGAGACAGGGGCAGAGGAAAGGCAGAGGCAGAAGAGAGGCAGGGGCACAAGCAGAGGAAAGGCAGAGGCAGGGGCAGGGGCAGAGGAGAGGCAGGGGAAAGGCAGAGGCAGAAGAGAGGCAGGGGCACAGGCAGAGGAGAGGCAGGGGCAGAAGAGGCAGGGGCAGAAGAGAGGCAGGGGCAGGTGCACCGGAGAGGCAGAGGCAGGGGCAGATGAGAGGCAGGGGCTTACGGAGAGGCAGGGACAGGGGCACCGGAGAGGCAGAGGCAGGGGCAGATGAGAGGCAGGGGCTTACGGAGAGGCAGGGACAGGGGCAAAGACAGGGACCGCCACATCATAAATACTAATCCACATGGTCAGCCTGCTTAGTCAAAACATGAGGGGTGAGAAAATCCAGCTCTCTTAACACGTATCAGGTTAAACTGTCCCCAGTTTGGAAACAGATGGGGAATGTAAACTACACAACCATGAGATACAACATACAGTAAAGGAAGCCTTTAGAATAAACACTGAAAACATATATAAATGCAACATGTAAGGTATTGGTCCCATGTTTCATGAGCTGAAATAAAAGTTCCCAGAAATGTTCCATACGCTCAAAAATATTATTTCTCTCAAATTTTGCGAACAAATTTGTTTACATCCCTGTTAATGAGCATTTATACTTTGCCAAGATAATCCATCCACCTGTCAGAAGTGGCATATCAAGAAGCCGATTAAACAGCATGATCATTACACTGGTGTACCTTATGCTGGGGACAATTAAAGGCCACTCTAAAAGGTGCAGTTTTGTCACACAGCACAATGCCACAGATATCTAAAGTTTTGAGGGAGCGTGGAATTGGCATGCTGACCGCAGAAATATCCACCAGAGCTGTTGCCAGAGGATTGAATGTTAATTTCTCTACCATAAGCCGCCTCAAACAGCGTTTTAGAGAATTTGGCAGTACGTCCAACTGGCCTCACAACCGCAGACCACGTGTATGGTGTCGTGTGGGTGAATAGTTTGCTGATGTCAACATAGTGAACAGAGTGCCCCATGGTGGAGGTGGGGTTATGTTTTGGGCAGGCATAAGCTCTGGACAACAAACACAATTGGATTTTATCTATGGCAATTTGAATGCGAAGAGATAGCGTGACGAGATCCTGAGGCCCATTGTCGTGCCATTCATCTGCCACCATCACCTCATGTTTCCGTATGATTCATTATGTTGCGTTTATATTTTTGTTCAGTGTATACTGTATCTCACTTCTCAATGTCACCTTGCTATATTGTACTACATTAAAACAGTGCTTTTCTGGGAGAGGGCCTGGCTGGAATGCTTCTGTTAAACCTCTGCCCTGCTAATGCTGAATACAGTCAATGCTGTTATAGGGACTGCCGGGTAAATCCTGAGTGTTTATCCACAGTGCTGTAGTGTTGGTCCAGTTTATGTTTCCAGATTACCGCAAAATTGTCAGATGAGTGTAAAACCATCTTCCTGCAGTTATTCCAAGATAAGGCATTTTACTTACCCTTTTAGGAGTCGTGATATGCTGCTTTGACATGCAGCAATAAATGATTTCCAAGACGTCTCACACAGTAGCCAAAGGAGGATTATCAGGATTTTCTCCTTCTTCCCCATCCCACACACTTCATGATGAATTCATCATATGCAGCATTTCAAGGGAACTCCCTGCTTTAAGCTCTGAGGATAGCAATCAGATCATAATGTGTCTTTTTGCACGTCTTCATCTAACCAGAAACATTCAATCTTACTGAATGTGACGTGTCACTTGAGTACCATGTCTGGATGGACTCTGGGTAATGGCCTATTTGAGCAAGCTTAAACAAGGTACCGAAACTTAAACAAAGTGCTTATGCTTTGGACACAGTGTGCTGTTTGAGGTCATCCTCAATAGGGTTAGCTAGGATACACTGAGTGGACAGAGTCATTCTGCTTATGTGAAGAGGAGGTCTAGGATGTAGGTATCTACCCTGCTGGGCCCACAGTAAACCATTCTTCAGGCAGGCCAACTAAAATGGAAAAGCAAACATTGGCCATGTGGTTGGGGAGACCATGTATAAATGTCCCTCTCCTGCTCTGGCTCTTTCAGGCTGGAGAGTTTCTCCTCTCTGAAATATACACTCTTAATTGATGATGATGGTTTCTCGTCAGTGTCGTGGCTGCCACTGTTGACAAAGTTTTTTTTATGACTGTCACTGTGACTCCTGTCCAATATGAGAGTTCGGGCTGACTGGGCCATGAAGAGAAGTGTTTACAAACCTGGGCCGATTACTCATCCTGCTCCTTTCATATGAACAAAGGCACACCTTAAAAAGGAACTTGTGCCGTGCTTGAATGTGTAAACGGTATGAAATGGCTAGCTAGTTAGCAGTACTTGCTAGTAGCGTTCAATCGGTGATGTCACTCGATCTGAGACCTTGTAGTAATTTTTTTTTTTTGATCATTAATGATGCTTCGTGGAGGACCATTGTTGATGTGTTCAGAGCATGCCTGGTTCAAGCCCAGGTTGGGGCAAGGAGAGGGACGGAAGAAAACCTGTCACAGGTGCTGGTGTGAATGAATGTGTGTCTGTCTGTGCTTCTCTGTGTGTGCATATGTTTAAGTGTGTACTTTTGTCAGCGATCCATTTATTTGAGCCAGTCAGAGTTGTAGATGGGTTATCTCAATACAGTCCGGGTGGGTTTCCCTTTTGAACAGTGGTGGCCTGGCTGTCTCACTGTCTGATGATCATCCAGTCATCAACCCCCTCTTTCATAAGGTACACATTCCCCATGTTTGCCATCTACCAGTTGTGTAGCTCACATTCCATATATTTCCTGCTCTGTCTTTCCTGTTGTATGCATTATTAGCACTTACTGCCCTGGGCACAGAGATGGAGGGTACTGACTGTGGTGAGTGTAAAATAACAACAGCAGCGCTGTGTGTGTACCAGCACTGACATCCTGTCTGCACTAGCTGCATTCACACTAAGGGCCAATGACTGCACTCCAATCGGCCCGCTGCCCTGACAGTAAGACAGTTTTCAACACCTGCTAACAAAACCATGGGAATGGTCTCAATGATGTTGCTTTCCTTATAACAGATTCTCTATGAGGATGGTTGGATGTGGGTGAGGAAGTAAGAATTTCACGTCAATTTCATAATGTTCTCCTCTATAGTGGATTATCTGTGCATTAAAAGCCTCTATGATGAAGGAACGGGTGCAAGACGGTTCCACTGTCTCCATTCCAAGAAGAGGGTTTGTGTTAGATGATCATTTTCCTCCTTGTTTACCTCATTTGACTCTGTGAGAGAGTGCAATCCTCTGATTTGGGGAAGGTCTTTATCATAACTTTTCACAGTTGATTCATTTCCCGAGCGTCCCTGAGCTGGAGCACAGGGGAAAGCATGGCCTCCAGTGCCCGGTGCTGTTAGTGTGAGTGAGTGAGTGAGTGAGTGAGTGAGTGAGTGAGTGAGTGAGTGAGTGAGTGAGTGAGTGAGTGAGTGACGAGATTATTCTGTACAGGTGTTTCCTTTACATCAACACTCGGAGCAAAACAATACTTGAGTCTGACCAACTGTGTCACATACAGCCAATTACCCCGGGCGATACTGAAGAGATGCAGCCATTTATACACTGGCACTGTGGTAGCCGACACAGCCAGGCCACAAAGTAAACACCTGAGACTTCAGATTACACAGCAGACAACTCTCTCTAGGATCACAAACTCAAAATCATGCACGCAGGCATGCACACACACACACGCAGATCAATTCCACCTTACTCTAACTCCCTCCTCATGTGAGCTCATGTGATCCAGACTAAGTGAATGAGCATGCCAGACTGTTTGGACATGCAATGGCAGGGAGCTGCTGGCTGTCATGGCTGTTGTAGTTGCTACGTTGTTATAGTGGCAAAGAGCCCCCCTTTACTCCTCTTTAGTTATAAATACTCGTCCCAGGGGAGAAGTGCAATCACAATCAGGAAATATGGATTTCTCCTTCCCCCGTAGGAGCGGGAGAGGGGGGGGGGGGGAGCAGTGGTGCTCAGGGCAGCAGTCCCCTCACCAGACTTTAATCTCCCATCTGGTTGTAATTTACTATGGTTTACACAGGGTGTACACCATTTACTGTAATAAGGACCACAATTACCGCTGGTCAGCCTTATCTGAAGATGTGTGTGTGTGTGTGTGTGTGTGTGTGTGTGTGTGTGTGTGTGTGTGTGTGTGTGTGTGTGTGTGTGTGTGTGTGTGTGTGTGTGTGTGTGTGTGTGTGTGTGTGTGTTCTAGCGTAAATATGGAATGTATGGGGGAAATGAGCTCTAAAACATCATTTAATACGTTTAAATAGGCCTTTACAGCATTTAACACATTTAAATAGGCATTTACAGATGTAGGATCTTAATGTTAGCCAGTATGCTACAGCAAGAAAAACAATCCTGCAGCAACAGGAAATGTGAATTATATTATTATTATATAATTAATGGACAATTTTCTAGTGGTTGATACATTTTTCAAGGGAAACTCAAGTCTGAAACTTCAAAATGGAAATTACAAACTTCGGAAGCCTCTATAAACCTCAAATACTTTGCAAAACCTCCCTCCTGCAACAGGGTGATCAAATTAAGATCCTACCTTGTACCTATAGAGCTAAGTGTCTTGTAGGTTGCACAGAGTAAAGTACTGTACTACTGGTAAATTCCATTTTAAAGCTTTTGGTTTTCAGAGCAGTGTTCTTCCAGACAGTAATCCCACCCTTCATCAAATTAATACATCACAAACCCATTAGCAAAACATACAGTAGGGTTTTAGGATTCTCCCTACAGATGTAGGATCTTAATTTGAGCCAGTTTGCCACAGCAGAAAAGAATCCAGCAGCAACAGGAAATGTTAATTATGTGGATATGCATCATTTTTGTACGGGTTGATACATTTTACGTTCAAGTTTGGAAAGAGGAAATTACAAACTTTAGAAGACTTTTTAAATCTTGAACACACTACAAGTTTGCATTTCCTGCATAGCAGGAAAAATCTCATCAATAAAAGAGTGATCAAATGAAGATCCTACATCTGTAACTGGATGCTTATGTTCCTAAAATACACCATAAACCAGCTGCTCTCTCTCTCCTCCATTAATACACGTATCTTTTCCGTTATGACAAGCCCAAGAAGCACTACTCTTTAATGACTAGATTTTTTGTCTCCAGTTTTTTTAATGATCTTACAATGTTTAAATTTCACCTGTATCCTAAAATGCATCCTGAATATGCTGAGATATTTCCATGTGTGTTCAGTCGGTGTTGATTTAGTGGGGTTTGGGGAATGCTCTCTGATCATGGAGTTATGATCTGACCATCCTAGAGCTACAGCTGGATAGTGTCAGACCCACAGGGGGGCTGCTGTCATTGGGGCTGTTCACCTAATGTATACAAAACAGAGTGCTACTCTCCCTTTCAGCCAGTGGCGATGGATACGGCCTTACACCGACTCATTGATGAGCCTCGTATTTCATTTTATAGTCATGGATTTGTGGAATCCAATGTTTAAGAGGAAATACCCGGTTAATAAGGGAAGTATTAGTCAATTGTTTTGTTTATCTGTCTCTTGCTTTGCTAGTGTGGTCTCAAGTTTAGAGGCAGGCTCACCATTCAGCAGGAGACCTACAACATGACACCGTTCCAGTGGTCCAGTGGCCCCTGTGTTTTGGGCCAGGGCACCCCAGGAGGGTAGCTCCTGTGCTCCACTGGATTGGGGTCCTGAGGTGGGGGTGGGATGTTGGCTGGATTTTCCCTAGTCCCCCTGACCCCTACACTCACTGACCTGAAACACATCCAAGGCCTGTCAACCCACAATGGCATTGCCACAGATTTGTGCCTGGCCTTTCCCCCTTCCCTGTCCCTTTCCTTGAAAAAGCTTAGGTGAAAGACATAGAAGGAATATGATCCCTTCTGTCCTGTGTCTTTTCTACACTGTAATGAGACACACTATCACTGTGATATTTTGGGTCTGGTGTGTGTCTGTTGAATATCAACTGCCATTTTTGCTTTCAATCCCCTATCAAGTCTAACATGGGGGAAGATGGCCTTATTGTCCCAAGCGGGCCTGTTACTATACTATCTCTTTCTCGTTTCTAAATCTGGCTCCTCTGTCCTGTGATGTCTGGCCAGCTCACACTGTACTGTAACAGGTTGACAGTCCAACAGGAGATGAGACAGACAGACAATGTAATCAAGTTCAGTGTAACCTCCACCATTACAACCCCTCTGAGGGGAGGAAGAGGTCTTGTCTATTTGGACCTGCTGCTATGCTATTAAGTCTTTGATGTGTGTTATGAACAGGAATGTGATTTGATTTGGCAAAACTTCTTGCAGGGCTCATAAGAGGTTATACACAGGGCTGTTCCTGAACAATATTATCCCATTTCATGGGACTTTTCATCTTTTCATTTTTCAAATGTCATAGTTATTGCCAAAGTCTCCCATTAATTCCTGGACCTCTCAGTGCAAGGAATCAAAATAAGTAGTGTTTGTCTGTAGTTCAGTCATTATGTACCAAATTGTTGTGATTCATGTGGTTGTAATTATCAGTACAGTCATTGCAATAAACTAACAGGGCATCTCCGCATCTCATCTGAGACTCACATCCAAAAAGTCCTAAATGACAATTTTTGTTTAGTCTCCATTTCATTTTATTTTTGCTCCTTAAACTTCCTCCCTGCCTCCCACAGACGGCTTGAAGAGAGAGGAGGTTAACGATGACACATCTCAGCTGTGTGGGAGTCAGGACAGAGAAGAGTTACGTAGTGTATAGAGCATGCAGCACCAGCACAGGGCACGGAGAGTGCAGCTCAGGCAGGCCCTCATGTCTGACCCAGGGAGGGAGGAAACACACAGCAGCCAGAGTTGTTTCATAACGCAGGAGGGAGGGTGAATCAGATGCAGGAGAGAGAGTGAATCATTTCAAAGTATTTGTGTGTACTCTAAAGTTGGGTATAAGGCCTGTTCTTAACAATACCTAAGAGAAACCTAAGTTTCCAGACACATTACATTAGCAGTTACAGATACCCCTTACAGTGAGGTGCACCAGTGTCCTGTCAGAGGGAGCAGTTTAGTATAGAGTACAGTAGCACTCAGCACTTGATAAACGGATGTGAAGAGATTACCATGCAAACCTCTCCAGCAAATACAGGGCAAGGCATAGAAGGGCTGAGATGGACTGTAGGAGCTTGAACCCTGCTACACCTTCAGCATGTAATCAGACAGTGAGAATGGCCTTTCTCTGGGAGCCCTCTGGCTCAACACCAGCCCATTGACAGACAGACAGACCCCCTCCAGCATCCAGCCCATTGACCGACTCGATTGGCAAATTTCCATCTGAGATTTACCCCAGTGTTTTACGCAAAATATTCTGACTTTTCTGTTTCCATGTACGTGTCTCACTGGGCCATGGCTCCGGCGGACTTGCTCTCACTTGGGGGTAAAGCCAGGCCACTGGTACTTTTCAGCTGTCATTTACATAACAATGGCTAATTGTGAACTTCAACACCTCACAAAATAACTGTCTTGATGATGCAGATATTGTTGATTCGGTTCGCCCCAAGTCTTTAGTGTCACACTCCTGATGAAAACATAAAAACACTAGAGCTTACATTAACATAAAACACTGGCGACCCACTGGTGCTGGGTAAGTCTTAGGTGGAAGTGCAGCACATGAGTGCTGTATTAGGCCTACTGCTTCTAAAATCCCCATGAAATTGATATAGAATTCTCTTCTGATAGCCCTATGGGACAGGTCAGCTATTCAATACCTATTACTATAGCACATAAAATGTAGGCTATGGTCTTATTCTGCTCCTGCAACGCCCTCTACTGCTCATCCTGTGACTTCTTGACCTCCCGCCAATCCCCCTTTACTATCTCCCTCTCCCTCTCTCTCTCTCTCTCTCTCTCTCTCTCTCTCTGTGTGTGTGATTGTGTGGGTGGAGACAGGTGTGCTGGAATCAGAGCAGATCCCCACCAGCTGCAACCTGTTCCATAATCAAGACCTCTACAAACACTCAGCCCTGCCACTTCCACGCCGCCAGATCGTAATCTCTGCTCAGTCAGTCTGTGTTTCGAGCCGATTGTCTCCTATCCCAAGTCTCGTCATCCTGCTACTCCTGGATTCCCCACTCTACTACTCTCTGGTCTCTCAGAGACCCTCAAGGGTGAGTTTTTGTCCAGGGATGAGCCTGATGGACTTGATGAACTCATCTCTCTCGCTATCCATATCGACAACCGTCTCCATGAGCGTCGGAGGGAGAGGGTAGGTAGGGTTGCATGTCCCATAACATCTGCTTCAGTGCCTTTCCCTCCTTCTCCAACTGCCCCAGGCTCATCCAGATCCTGAACCCATGCAGCTCGGCCAGGCCTGTCTCTCTCCAGAGGAGAGGCAATGACGAATTGGCGCTAGGAGCTGCCTATACTGTGGCCAGGTTCGTCACTTTGTCTCCACTTGTTCCCTGCATCCAGCAAAAGAGGGGGCTCGGAAGTAGTGGGGGACATACTGTTGAGCCAAATCGCCTGCCCATCTTCCCCCCCAGACCCCTGCTTGAAGGCAACCTTGTGTGGCAGAGCCGGGCTTTTCCTATATCTGCCCTCATTGATTCGGGCGCCAACGAGAGCTTCCTGGACCGAGGTGTTGTTACCCGTTGGGCCTGGACACTGTTCCACTCGCTTCGCCTCTCGATGTCAACGCTCTCAATGGAAAGCTCCTCGCCTGTGTCTGTGAGAAAACCATCCCTGTCATCCTGCATCTCCCTGGAAAACACCAGGAAAAGATCAGTTTCCACATAATCAACTGTCCTTAATCGCCCCTGGTTCTTGGCCATCCATGGTTAAAGCTACACAACCCACATATTGACTGGACCGCCGGAAAGGTAACCACTTGGAGTACATTTTGTCACAATAATTGTTTACATTCTGCCCTTCCCCCTGCCTTGTCTGTGCCACAGTTCATTCCAGAACCTCCGGACCTGTCATCAGTTCCTCCCGAGTATCACGATCTAGCTCCTGTGTTCAGCAAGCACCACACCCTGTCGCTGCCTCCTCATCAGCTGTACAACTGTGCCACTGACCTCCAGCCTGGAGCTCCTCTCTCCAGTAGCCAGTTGCTTAACCTCTCTTGTCCTGCGCAAAAGGCTATGGAGAGGTACATCCAGGATTCTCTGGATGCAGGACTTATCAAGCCATCTTCCTCCCCGATGGGTGCTGGGTTTTTCTTTGTGAAGAAGGATGGGTCACTGAGGCCGTGCATAGACTTCCGTGGGCTGAATAATATCACTGTTAAGAACAAGTACCCCTTGCCACTCATCAGCTCTGCTTTTGCCCCCCTTCATAGTGCCACGGTGTTTACCAAACTCGACCTCCGGAATGCCTACCACCTTGTCCGCATAAGAGAGGGGGATGGTTGGAAGACTGCACCACACCACTGGGTCTTACTAACGCCCCTGCTGTTTTCCAGAACTTAGTCAATGACGTGCTGAGGGATGTGATTGGATGCTTAGTTTTTGTCTATTTAGATGACATCCTGATTTTTTTTCCAAGGACCCTGAGGCTTACCAGCAACATGTTCTTCAATGGCTGTTGGTGAATAAGCTTTTTGTAAAGCTGAAAAATGTGAGTTCCATGCTGCCACAGTGTTTTTCCTGAGTTATATTATTGCACAGACAGTTACATATGGACGCCGCCAAGCTCATGGCAGTCAGTGGCCTGCGCCCACCAACCTGAAGCAGCTACAGCATTTCCTGGGGTTTGCACATTTTTACAGACGTTTCATCCGCAACTACAACCGTCTAGCAGCACCTCTTACCACTCTCACATCCACCTCCACTCCGTTCCACTGTACTCCTGAGGCAGAGGCAGCTTTCCTAGAACTCAAGCATCGCTTCACCTCCGCTCTGGTCTTTACTCAGCCCAACCCAGAACTCCAGTTCATCGTGGAGGTGGACGCCTCTGACACCAGGGTAGGTGCTGTTCTGTCTCAATGTTCCCCCTCTGATCAGAAAACCTGTGCATTATTTTCCCGTAAGCTTTCACCTGCAGAGAGACATTTTTACATCGGAAACCGGGAACTTCTGGCAGTTAAGCTGGCTCTGGAGGAATGGCATCACTGGCTGGAGGGCTCTGTAACCCCCTTCATTGTGTGGACTGACCATTAAAACCTGTCCTACATCCAGACCGCCAAATGTCTGAACTCACGGCAAGCCAGGTGGGCCTTGTTTTTCAGTAGATTCAATTTCACACTCACTTATCGCCTCGGTTCGAAGAATACCAAGCCTGATGCCCTCTCTCGCCAGTTCATCACCGACAACACAGCCAGAATGTCACGGTCATTGAAGGAAGAAGACCAAGGTGCAGCGTGGTGAGCGTACATTTTCCTTTTAATTTCAAAATGTCACCAATAAAACAAGAAACAAACTGAACAACCGTGAAGCTTACAGGGCTAAGTGCCACAAACAAAGTTAACTACCCACAACGACAGGTGGGGAAAAAGGGCTGCCTAAGTATGGTTCCCAATCAGAGACAACAATAGACAGCTGTCCCTGATTGAGAACCATGCCCGGCCAGAACAAAGAACTACAAAACATAGAATGCCCACCCCACATTACACCCTGACCTAACAAAATAGAGAAATAAAACGTCTCTCTAAGGTCAGGGCATGACAGTAACCCCCCCCCCCCCAAAAAAAACAACAACCTGAATCTATAGGGGAGGCTCCAGGTGGGCATCTATCCGCGGTGGCGGCTCTGGTGCGGGACGTAGACCCCGCTCCACCTCTGGCTCACCCCGCTTTGGTGGCGCCTCTGGTATGAATGAACTGGACCCTCGCCTTCCTGCGTCAGCGCATTGGTGGCCCACCATGGAGAGAGATGTCCGGGAGTTCCTTCATTTCAGCTCTTGGTATCAATGTCTGTCTTCTGGATATCACCCCCAGACCAACGGCCAGACCGAACGGGCCAACCAGGAGATGGAGACTGCCCTACGCTGCGTGACCTCTGTTAACTTCTTGAAACTCCCCATCCGGGATCGTGACTAAAGCCTCAGGCTCATTAGCATAATGCAACGTTAACGATTTCTGAAAATCGCAAATAAAATGAAAATAATGCGTCTGCTCTCAAGCTTAGCCTTTTCTTAACAACACTGTCATCTCAGATTTTCAAAATATGCTTTTGAACCATAGAAATTGACTAATTTGTGTAAGAGTATGCAAAGCTAGCATAGCATTTTGAGTAGCATTTAGCACGCAACATTTTCACAAAAACCAGATAACCAAATAAATAAAATCATTTACCTTTGAAGAGCTTCTGATGTTTTCAATGAGGAGACTCTCAGTTACATACCAAATGCGCAGTTTTTCCTGAAAGCGTCTGTGTGTAGGAGAAATCGTTCCGTTTTCTACATTGCGTCTGGCTACCGAAACGAACCGAAAATTCAGTCACCTACAACGTAAAACTTTTTCCGGATTAACTACATAATATCGACCGAAACATGGCAAACGTTGTTTGGAATCAATCCTCAAGGTGTTTTTTCACATATCTCTTCATTGATATGCAGTTCGTGGAAGCTTGCTTTCCTCTCTGTATCCCATGGAAAAATACTGGCAGGTGACTTTTGCGCACCAATTTCGGCGCAGGACACCGGGCGGACACCTGGTAAATGTGGTCTCTTATGGTCAATCTTCCAATGATCTGCCTACAAATACGTCACAATGCTGCAGACACCTTGGGGAAACGACAGAAAGGGCAGGCTCATTCCTCTCGCATTCACAGCCAAATAAGGAGACAATGGAAAACAGAGCCTCAAAAATCCTGCTCATTTCCTGGATGCCGTCTCATCTTGGTTTTGCCTGAAGCTCACGTTCTAGGGCACGCACAGAAAATATCTTGGTAGTTCTGGACACGTCAGAGTGTTTTCTTTCGAAAGCTATCAATTATATGCATAGTCGAGCATCTTTTTGTGACAAAATATCTTGTTTAAAACGGGAACGTTTTTCATCCAAAAATGAAATAGCGCCCCCAGAGCATCAACAGGTTAACCCTTCCTCTTGGAGCGCTCAGCTACCCTGGGTTATATAGTCCCACAACACCCTCACCAATGCCTCATCAGGTATGGCACCCTTCGTGTGTGCTCTGGGTTACAACCCCCCTTGTTCCCCGCCCAAGAGGTTGCGGTTCCCTCTGTCCAGGTGGCATCGAAAACTCCCCCCCCGCTTCATTGGTCCCTTTGAAATTGACTATGTCATCAACCCCTTGGTGGTGCGCCTGAAACTCCCACCCTCTCTTCTACATCCTACATTCAATGCATTGCTGATTATACCTATCTGCTCCAGTCCCCTGTCTCTTCCTGCAGCAGCTCATCTATGACCATCCTGCCTATACTGTCCGGCGACTTCTGAACGTGCACCGTCAAGGTTGTGGCTAGCAGTACTTGGTGGACTGGGAGGGATACAGGCCTGAGGACCGCTGCTGGGTGCCCCGCCATCACATTCTGGACCCCTGCCTCTTACGGGATTTCTATTCCTCACACCCAGATAAGCCTGGTCGAGTACTGTCACATATACTCCTGCAATGCTCTCTACTGCTGTCTCTCTGTCTGTGTGGGTGGAGACAGGTGTGCTGGAGTCAGAGCAGATCCCCACCAGTTGCAACTTGTTCCATAATCAAGACCTCTACAAATACTCAGCCCTCCAATAAATACATTGGTTACTTCATCCCTGTCTGCTCTTGGGTTCCCCTTTTTCACTCCGTGTAACACTACGCCAGGGGGGTCAATTTATATGCCTCAGACAAGCTGTGGGAATGAGACACACAGTAGATATTTAGAAGCTGTGGTAATCCCAGAGTGAGACAAGACTAAGAACAGTTTCCCAGTTTATACTAAGTAACTTTGCAATCTGACAAGGGCCAGTATTTTTTTAAACCTGAATCATCTCCCAAACTCTTCTCACATCCTCAGACACACACACACGAAGTAAGGAGTTGCTACGTGAGGATCCTCATGCAGCCCTGCTAATCTGCCAAACATTTGTGGGCAGCTTGCGCTCCTGCTCACAGCCACAGATGGTGCTGAGAAGCACTGGTGGACTTACCATAAAGCAGAATATGCAATTGCATCAGGCCTCACATAATCACATTTTATTGGTCACATAGACATATTTAACAGATGTTATTGCGGGTGTAGTGAAATGCTTGTGTTCCTAGCTCCAACAGTGCAGTAGTATATCACAATTCACAACAACACACACATGTAAAAGTAAAAGAATGGGGCCTCATGAGCTGGGCGTACATAGCGTCCAAACGGTTTGTGCTACACACTAATATGATGACCCCCTCTATGGAACGATGAGACTCTCACAAACACGATGGTGCTCTATGACGCTCGTGTCACGGGACTGTCTGAAGGTCACCCGGTACCGTGACAAATTCCTTTTGGGAAGTGAATAGGGCGTTTCCATGTAAAGGTTATACAGGTATTTCCACTTTTTTATTTTTTTCTCAGCTTTCTTATATCTCAGATATAGAACACTTCAAAACAAATGTCCTTTTGATTACGCTTTTGACTCCATGTATGAATCTGTTATTCAATGCAATTCTATGGGCTAATAGCAGTAAGGCCAAATTGAATGTTTTATCCATCCCACGGCCCTCCTACAGTATGGTAAGACATCAGATATATGGCCCTCCTACAGTATGGTAAGACATCAGATACATGGCCCTCCTACAGTATGGTAAGACATCAGATACATGGCCCTCATACAGTATGGTAAGACATCAGCTACATGGCCCTCATACAGTATGGTAAGACATCAGATACATGGCCCTCATACAGTATGGTAAGACATCAGATACATGGCCCACATACAGTATGGTAAGACATCAGATACATGGCCCTCATACAGTATGGTAAGATATCAGATACATGGCCCTCATACAGTATGGTAAGATATCAGATACATGGCCCTCATACAGTATGGTAAGACATCAGATACATGGCCCTCATACAGTATGGTAAGACATCAGATACATGGCCCACATACAGTATGGTAAGACATCAGATACATGGCCCTCATACAGTATGGTAAGACATCAGATACATGGCCCTCATACAGTATGGTAAGACATCAGATACATGGCCCACATACAGTATGGTAAGACATCAGATACATGGCCCTCATACAGTATGGTAAGACATCAGATACATGGCCCACATAGAGTATGGTAAGACATCAGATACATGGCCCACATACAGTATGGTAAGACATCAGATACATGGCCCTCATACAGTATGGTAAGACATCAGATACATGGCCCTCATACAGTATGGTAAGACAAAAGGGCCGATGTTTCGCTGGCTCAGATGCTTTCTCTGGTGAGATAGTTTCAGCAACTTACAAATTGAAGGAAAGTTGGCGGGTACACAGGTCACTGTTCGGATGCTGAAATTATTATAGATGAAGGTAACCTACTTTTTGAAGTGATTTGCTTGACAATTCGATGAAAATATGATGACTGGTTGTGTTCATGGCACATTAAAAGGTAATCAATTTTTATTTGGAGACCCCTCTTGAGGCCCCTGTGCCTGCGGCCTCCAAATCTCTAAATCTGCGCCTGCCAAGAGGCTGCCTTATTGTGTCCAGACTCAAGGCTTACCCCAGGCTCGGAAAATCCACAGCAAATCCTCCCAGCCCCACCACACACCAAAAGGCAAGCCAGCCCTGGGCCAAAAAGCCCTTGTGAAGTGGTGGAGTGGAACCCCTCCCAAACCACATGAAAACCCAAGCAAAAGAAAGGCCCAAATCATATGCCAATTAACTCTGGGAAAGGATTTATAGAATGACCTTGGCATTTGGTGGACAGGGTATAAAGACATTAATCAATGCCCAACTGAGTGGGAAATTACTTAACAATAATGCTGGTGAACTCTGTGGTTAAAACCTCTTGATACTACCCATCCCGTATCCGGGATCGTGAATACAGCCTCAGGCTCATTAGCATAATGCAACGTTAACGATTTCTGAAAATCGCAAATGAAATGAAAATAATATGCCTGCTCTCAAGCTTAGCCTTTTCTTAACAACACTGTCATCTCAGATTTTCAAAATATGCTTTTGAACCATAGCAAATCAAGCATTTGTGTAAGAGTATTGCAAGCTAGCTTAGCATTTTGCATAGCATTTAGCACGCAACATTTTCACAAAAACCAGATAACCAAATAAATAAAATCATTTACCTTTGAAGAACTTTGGATGTTTTCAATGAGGAGACTCTCAGTTACATAGCAAATGTTCAGTTTTTCCTTTGTGTAGGAGAAATCGCTCCGTTTTGTACATCACATTTGGCTACCGAAACGAACCGAAAATTCAGTCACCAAAACGTCAAACTTTTTCCAAATTAACTCCATAATATCGACCAAAACATGGCAAACGTTGTTTAGAATCAATCCTCAAGGTGTTTTTTCACATATCTCTTCATTGATATGCCGTTCATGGAAGCCTGCTTTCGTCTCAGAATCCCATGGAAAAATACCAGCAGCTGAAAATGACGCACCAATTTCGACGGAGGACACCGGGCGGACACCTGGAAAATGTAGTCTCTTATGGTCAATCTTCCAATGATATGCCTGCAAATACGTCACAATGCTGCAGACACCTTGGGGAAACGATAGATAGGGCAGGCTCATTCCTGTCGCATTCACAGCCATATAAGGAGACAATGGAAAACAGAGCCTCAAAAATCCTGCTCATTTCCTGGTTGCAGTTTCATCTTGGTTTTGCCTGTAGCTCCTGTTCTGGGGCACTCACTCAATAGCTTTGCAGTTCTGGAAACTTCAGAGTGTTTTCTTTCCAAAGCTATCAATTATATGCATAGTCGAGCATCTTTTTGTGACAAAATATCTTGTTTAAAACGGGAACGTTTTTCATCCAAAAATGAAATAGCGGCCCCAGAGTTTCAAGAGGTTAACTGATGTTAGATGTAACCCTTCATAGAGGAGAGTTGTGCAGCAGTTTGACAGACAACACACAAAAGCCACCCACTTGCAGACCCACAGTCCTACAGGAGGCCTACCCATGGACCCACAGGGGGACTACCCACAAGCCTACACACGGGTTCAACAGGAGGCTACCCAAGGGCTTATAGGGAGGCTACCCAAGGGCCCACAGGGGGACTACCCACAAGCCTACCCACAGGTTCAACAGGAGGCTACCCAAGGGCCTATAGGGAGGCTACCCAAGGGCCTACCCACGGGCCCACAGGGGGGCTATCCACGGGCCTACCCACAGGCCCACAGGGGGTCTACCCACGAGCCTATGTTGGGGGAAAGTGGTTAACCCAAGGATCAGTAACAACCAGGTGTTCCCCGGTGGTTGTGTGCAGAATATCAGGAGATACTGGGAGAACTACCAGGTTTGAGGGTTTCTGTGGTTTCTGTGCTCCCTGCTTGTGACTTTGTAATATCTCTTATACTGTATCTCTAATGTCTCCTGATGTTGAGCAGAGATCCTGAACCCTCCACCTCTTCACCTACAGCTCAGGCCTGGCTGCCACAGGAAACTAAGAGACACATAGGTGGAAGTGTGCGTGTCAGGCATCTGCTGTCACGATAACAGATGGATTATCATTATGAAAGCTGGACAGGCTTTCCTCTTCCTTCACATTGTTTGGACATATTTGACTGATGGCAGCAAACCCCTGACAGCTACTATCCTCACTATCTGACTTATTCTGGTCCACAACAGGAAGGAAGGCATTTCTGTGATGATCAGTTTGTGTCAAAAACAGACCTCATGGCATTATTCCATCCAACACGTATGTCTTTTTGCTTGTGTGCCATTTTTTCCTCCATTGTAGGCTATGGTAACTGTTGGACCAGCATTGCAACACACACAGTAGTTGGGTGGATACTCAGACAGTGTATCAAAAATCATTGTCATCAGGTACTCATCACAGACAACCAGCCTGTGAAACTTAACACTGGTGTAGATGACAAATTGAGGAAGCAGGTTGTTGGTCGCCTGTCTGTCCAGTGGTCCTGCTGGTGGATATTTGACCAAATGGAGATTTCTCTTCCTGAGCTCATAAGATGGAGTCACCCAGAGGTTTTGTGTTATTGCAACCCTATGAGAAATGCATACTGTTTATCATTGGATGATGGGAAAAATGAAGACAGGGGGAAGCCGCCAATGGGAAAATAAATAGAGAGCTGAATCTTACACCACAGGAAACAAGTTTTTAACTTGAACAGTTGGATGTGCTGTATAAGAGACTGGATCTGGTTCTTGCCTAACAGAGTTTCCCATTGAAGGAATCATGAAAAAGCTGCTCCATCTGCAAGCTGTCCCCGTCTCCTTGTATTTCCAATCTTAACCACTAGAGGACATAACAGTACTGCAGTACAGTCAGGCCAATACATTGGGGAGTTACTGTATGAAACACTTTCCAGAACTGTAACTATCAAAGACAAGCATAATGTTTATGTGTAGCTTCTGGTAGATCTTCCAAGTCCCTATATATTGTCTGTGATGGCTGGAAGGTTTTATTTGTGAAATAAATTATAGTGTCCAGGTGCTTTTTTAAAACCCTTAAATCGTTGTCTGTTTTGTTTTACAGATTACGCCCTCATCCAGCTCAAACAGCACAACTGGAGGTAAGAATTTTCTCTGCATTTGTACTACACAAATAAGATAATTGGTGAGCATATATTTCAAAGCAACGTCTTCCCTTGCTGCGTAGCCATTTAGTACAGTGAGAGATGTCAATGCTGAAAGACACAAAGTACCACAGCACTCTCTGTGGCTTGTCTTCTCTCAAACCCCTGAATCCGAATCGATTCATCTATTAGCAGTGTACTTATAGGTATTGTTGAACGGCGTTAAGAAATGCACCTTGATTACGGTGGAGGAAGTCAGGTCACATAATCAGCTCTGAGGTTTGAGAGTTCAGGGTTGAGGGGGTAAGTGAGGACAAGCAGCTAAGGATTACCCAAGGTCACTGTGTTCCCCCAGCTGTCAGAAGGAGTAATGCAGGGGCTGATGAATGAGGTACTGGGGACACCCCTTTCACACGCTTCCTCACGCCCTCTCTCCCCCACTATACTGTAAATCTTTGCACTAATAGTCTGTTAGGAGGATAGAGAAAAACAGCAGGGAAAAATCAAGACAAGATACTGACAGAGAAGTGTGGGGAAGTTATGGTTAGACCAATGATGGGCCTTTAGAGCTGTATGACGCTACCATAACCCCGTCTCTCTCCCCACCTCCTCACCACATCTCCTTCACCCCTCCCTGGCCTGTCTGCTTTTATAAACAGCTGTTGTGGTGCCGGGCTCCATGCGGTGACCCCAGGGTCAGCCAAATCCCAGATGTGCCTGGGGGGCAGCTCAGCTCTTCTCCAGGCAGGTTCTGTTCATAGACATTTTTCCACCGTTTGTTTTCTCTTTCCTCTCTGTTTGTTCTGGCAGAGTTGGACCCTGTTTTTCTTTCCTGACGATGCTATGGGGACACTTTCACACATATGCTCCCACAGGAAAGCTTGTATTACACAAACAATTTTTCTTAAAAATGATAACAGGATACACACCAGGCATATGACATTTAAAAATTTTTTTTGTTTCAGCAGCAAAATTTGATGAGCGTCCTGAATCTATTTTAAACGATCTGAAGATGGCTCTGTTTTTGCCCTAGTGGTTGCAATAACATAGACAGTGAGTAGAGTGTATGGCAAAAAAAACTGTAAAGCAGACAGGGAAATATAAAGGAAGCTGAAAACACACACACATAACTCAGCCAGTTGGTGTGAAAACTCTGCTCGTTGAATTGCACAGTGTTATATGAGACCGGGCTAATGAGGCACACTGTAATTGTGCATGTGTGCGTCTGTCCCGCCTGAAGAGTGTTGAAACTGGTAATCCCCTCTACGTGCAGGTTCAGCACCAGCCATCTCTTCTCTGGTCCAGATCCATCTGGCTGTGGAGCTGCCAGGAGGCAGGCGTGGATGGGGTTGGGGCATCCAGGACTCTGTACAATGGCTTTATGAGCTTATCACCTCTATTCATATGACCTGTGATGGACAACTGTCTCACCATCTCTCCTCTGTCCTCTCTCTCTCCTCTCCCCCAGTGTTAATGTTCCAGGAGGTGTGGGGTCGTAGTTTCTGCCGGACCATAGAGAAGCTGGTGGAGGTGGTCCAGGAGTACCCCGGGGAGGTGGAGCACATCTATAGTCCCTCCTGTGTGCCCCTGGTGCGCTGCGCTGGTTGCTGTGGCGATGAGAATCTGGAGTGCCATCCTACTCAGACCTCTAATGTCTCCATGCAGGTAATAGGGCCCGTCCCTTCTGAGGATGGCTGCCATGTTGTGAGATCATCAGTGTATTATATTTGCATGCCAGAACAAAACATATATATATACTTTTTAACTTTTCCGCCCGCAACATGTTCAACAATTTGTCTTAATTCTCAGTTGTTGAAAATCAAGCCAGGGGAACAGGGTCAAGAATACGTTGAGATGTCTTTTGTGGAGCACCAGACATGTGAATGTAGGTAAGAGACAAAAAGACTTCCTGCTTTGGTAATAATCATTTTGGTCATGTAAATCAGTTGCATTGTAATAGGATCTTATGTGAAATGATATGACTGAGTTTTATATAATGAATCTGTGTTGTTCATATTTCATTCTCAGAATCAGGAAGGCTGTGGTGAAAAGTGAAAGGTGAGCATAGCAATTGTCATAATATCCATTGTAAAGTTTGAGAGTGGGACAGAAATCTTGCTGTCTCTATAACAGTGGATACAAGCATTTCGCTACACTCGCAATAACACCTGCTAACCATGTGCATGTGACCAATAAAATTTGATTTGATGTGATTTAGTTGAGCTCATATTGCTGATGTCTTTCTGCAGGAGGAGACAAAGAGGAAGAGGAAGAAAAAGAAAGGAGAGACAGAGAGTGAAAGATTGTGACAGGTGAGTACTGATGTCTGGAAAAATAAGAAATAAATCCATCCATCGACCACACATTACCCCTTCTACTTCCATGTACAGTAATAATGCCCAACATTTTAATGTGTCATCTATCTTGTTTGTGTCCAAGGTGTCAGCCCCCTCGCAGGTAACTGCAGTAGCAGCCCTACACCTGTTGCAACCGGCATCTCTATTTATTCTCTGCCCAGCGCTAACAGTATCAAGAGTCTTCTAAACACAATACTGTGTCTCTCTGCACCTAGAGACTCAATCAGCTGGGTTGTTATGGTGACTGAGAGGCCCTCCAGCCTAGGGGAGTTTTTCTGACTTAAGTTCTACAGGAAGCACATGTTGCTGGGTGAACAAAACACCTTGGTGACAACTGACCTGACAGACGTTTCTGTGAAGCAGTGCAATGGAGGACCAAACTTTTTAAGGTTTTAGACTAACAATCATGATGGATATGTTTGGCATTATTACATGATTATTATTGTTTAGTGTTGTTTTTTATTGCTGTGGTTGTTTTTGCTGGTGATCCCATTTAAAAATAATAGGTCTACTTATGAATAAATGTTCTATTCATGAAATTGCAATGTTGTTTTAATAAATCTTTAGGACTAACCGACTAACCAAATACTTGTGGTCCTCTCATGGCACGTAGGTTCCTAAGTAGACTAGCAACTCGTTTTCACAACTGAATGAGTCATATTTAACTTTTTGTCTTGTGGTATAAAACTTTGTACAATCATACATGGACTATGGATTAGTACAGTTAGTGCTATCCTTCAGGGTTGGGTAAGTTACTTTCTCATTGTAATCTGTTACAGTTACTAGTTACTGGTCCAAATTTGTAATCAATAACGTAACTTTTGGATTACCCAAACTCAGTAACGCAATCTGCTTCCCATTAAGAGGCATTAGAAGAAGACCAAAAGTATCCATCAAACGCATTTGGTGTGTCATCATAGTGGTCTCTGACTTGTAGACCGACTCGCTCAGGTGGAACAAACTTAAACTTGCACCTTTTTTCAATTTTGAATTGAATGTCATTGAGAAAACAGAAATGTGTAATTTACATATTCACAAACATCCTTTCTGAATTTAAAGTAATCCAAGAAGTAATCATCTAGTTTTTCAAAAGTATCTGTAATTGGATTACAATATTTTTGCTGGTAGCTGATTACAGGTTAAAAAAAATGTGTAATTGGACTGCGTGTAATCAGTTACTCCCCAACCCTGCAAGCCTTAAGTGGAGACCAGGATGTACTGAGCGCTCAGTAGACACTGCATCAGTAACAGGACTATACTAGTAGAATATCTCCCTCCAGTGGTTACAGAGGGAATTTTCAGATTAATGTATTTACATAAAAGACAAAGGTTTGTTTAGTATTAAGTCACAGGAGTCTGCTGAGGGGAGGACGGCTCATATGGCTGGAATGGAATGGTATCAAACACATGGAAAACGTGTTTGATGTGTCCGATACCATTCCATTGATGACTTTTCAGCCCGTCCTCCCCAATTAAGGTGCCACCGACCGCCTGTGGATTAAGTATATAATGATATTATTGATATAAT
This sequence comes from Oncorhynchus masou masou, assembly GCF_036934945.1. Taxonomy (NCBI): domain Eukaryota; kingdom Metazoa; phylum Chordata; class Actinopteri; order Salmoniformes; family Salmonidae; genus Oncorhynchus; species Oncorhynchus masou. Next base: position 33,734,929 of record NC_088232.1, read on the forward strand.
AGGTACAGTTATATGTCTATTGTCTTTTTTTCCATAGGACAATGTGTTGGTATGCCCCTGTGAGTTTGTACGTTTAGGGAATTAAATAGTGACATCATAAAAGGACTATGAAATCAACATACATGTAAGGCTATGCAATATACTGTAACATACACATCGTATCATTCATCTTAGTGTTAAAAAACCTGGCACCAAGTCATTGACCATGTAGCATAATAATGAATAACTCCAAAGCAAGTAGACCTATACTCCAGTATCAATGTAAGGAGCTGCATTAGAACGAGCTACGTTAAACCAATTTAGGCAACTGACTGGTTGCTGTGAAAAGGGCCTACTGGACCATATCAACTCTGTTAATATTTTAACCTGCTGATCAAGACCCTCAGAGTAGGTGGGCTCCTTGTTTCTCTATTTCATTTATAGGCCTGTAACTTCTGCTGTCGTTATTCCTTGACTTATGGCGTCATTGTGCCTTTTCAGACTAGTTTGTCATTAAGAAATGCAGTATGTCAAAATACAATGGATGTTTCTGATTGTCTCACAGCTGAACCAAAGAATAAAATGAGTTGCTGCTCTTGGGGTTTCAATGTTTTCTATTCTCCTCTCATCCTCTCACCTATCTATCAAATATTGCAAGTAATTTTACAGTCACACTAATCTAGTACACTATCACATCGCCCTCCACTGTGGTAGGTCTGTCTTTAACATGACTTTCATTCTGGCCTTTTTGTGTATTGTTCATTGAATAAAGAAGTGGCACGTGTGTGGGTTGATGTGTACATGTACAGGACTATGAATGACGTTGAACATTTGGGAGAGGACAATTATTTCATCGTTTGTGCTTGTTGTGTATTTTTGTAAACCACTTGAGGACTAAGATCTCAAATGTCATGAAATATGACCAAGAACAAATTTGCTCCTGAGAAGTGTACTGCACACCTATCCATTTTATCTCAAAATAAAATCTGTGATGTAATCAATCATGAAAAAGAATATGCCCAAACCTCTGAGTGAATATTATGTATTGTAAATAGATATAGATATATTATAACTGTGAAGCGTGTGCAACAGTTAATAAAGAAATATATAACTGTCTTATGGGGCTAAAATATCATTTTTTGGGGTTGTTGTGATAAACCCTTTGTTGGGAGGATGGATCGTATGTGTGTGTGTGCGTGTGTTAGAGAGAGAGAGAGAGATGGAGATATAGAGAGATGTTGATCACAGCTCAATCTGTTTTAAAGGGTTTTTATTTCTTTTTTACTATTTTCTACAATGTAGAATAATAGTGAAAACATCAAAACTATAAAATAACACATGTGGAATCATGTAGTAACCAAAAAAGTGTTAAACAAATCAAACTATATTTTATATTTGAGATTCTTCAAAGTAGCCACCCTTTGCAAAGTGTATTTGTATTTATTAAGGATCCCCATTGCCAAGGCAGAAGCTACTCTTCCTGGGGTCCAGCAACATCAAGGCAGATATATACACAATTTGCAATATTACATGACACTACATTTCATAACACTTTTCACAAAACATTAAGTGTGTTCCCTCAGGCCACTACTCTACTACCACATATTTACAATACAAAATCCATGTGTACGTGTGTGTAGAGTGCTTGTCTTATCATGTTTATGTGTGTCTGTGCCTGTGTGTGTGTCTCTTCACAGGCCCCACTGTTCTGTAAGGTGTATTCTTATCTGTTTTTTAAATGTGATTCTACTACTTGCATCAGTTATCTGATGTGGAATAGAGTTCCATGTAGCCATGGCTCTACGTAGTACTGTACGCCTCCCATTGTCTGTTTTTGACTTGAGGACTGTGAAGAGACCTTTGGTGGCATGTCTTGTGGGGTACAGTGCCTTGCGAAAGTATTCGGCCCCCATGAACTTTGCGACCTTTTGCCACATTTCAGGCTTCAAACATAAAGATATAAAACTGTATTTTTTTGTGAAGAATCAACAACAAGTGGGACACAATCATGAAGTGGAACGACATTTATTGGATATTTCAAACTTTTTTAACAAATCAAAAACTGAAAAATTGGGCGTACAAGTACACCCGACATTAGAGTTGTGTATATTTTTAATTGTTTTAAATACATTAACCAATGAGAAGCGATTGGGAAGAACTCTTAGATTTCATTGGTGTTCTTATTTAATCAGACAATATTTTAGCTAGCCTAGCAATATGTCCTCCAGTATTTGTCGGTCTACTAGATCAGGGTTAGACTGTATATTACTCACTGTGATACTTCAGAGGGCTGTACATAAAGCTTTTGTATTAATCTTATTATATTGTACATCTAGTGAAATAAGGCTTCGTTGTTGATGATGCTATTTATTTTTAACCTAGCTTTGAATTATGACAAAATCAAGAACTGAATCGAGGGAAGTTAATCACATACAGTTGAAGTTGGAAGTTTACATACACCTTAGCCAAATACATTTAAACTCAATTTTTCACAATTCCTGACATTTAATCCTAGTAAACATTCCCTGTCTTAGGTTGGTTAGGATCACCACTTTATTTTAAGAATGTGAAATGTCCGAATAATAGTAGAGAGAACAATTTATTTCTGTTTTTATTTCTTTCATCACAATTCCAGTGGGTCAGAAGTTTACATACACTCAATTAGTATTTGGTAGCATTGCCTTTAAACTGTTTAACTTGGGACAAATGTTTCGGGTAGCCTTCATCAAGCTTCCCACAAAGAGTTGGGTGAATTTTGGCCCATTCCTCCTGACAGAGCTTGTGTAACTGAGTCAGGTTTGTAGGCCTCCTTGCTCGCACACGCTTCTTCAGTTCTTCCCACATATTTTCTATTTTCTAACAGTTCTATTTTTGGTTCATCAGATCAGAGGACATTTCTCCAAAAAGTATGATCTTCGTCCCCATGTGCAGTTGCAAACCGTAGTCTGGCTTTTTTATGGTGGTTTTGGAGCAGTAGCTTCTTCCTTGCTGAGTGTCCGTTCAGGTTATGTCCATATAGGTCTCGATTTACTGTGGATATAGATACTCTTGTAACTGTTTCCTCAAGCATCTTCACAAGGTCCTTTGCTGTTGTTCTGGGATTGATTTGCACTTTTCGCAACAAAGTATGTTCATCTCTAGGAGACAGAATGTGTCTCCTCCTGAGCGGTATGTTGGCTGCGTGGTCCCATGGTGTTTATACTTACGTACTATTGTTTGTACAGATGAACGTGGTACCTTCAGGCGTTTGGAAATTGCTCCCAAGGATGAACCAGACTTGTGGAGGTCTACAATTGTTTTTCTGAGGTCTTGGCTGATTTCATTTGATTTTCCCATGATGTCAAGAAAAGAGTCACAACGTTTGAAGGTAGGCCTTGAAATACATCCACAGGTACACCTCCAACTGACTCATATTATGTCAATTAGCCTATCAGAAGCTTCTAAACCCATGACATAATTTTCTGGAATTTGCCAAGCTGTTTAAAGGCACAGTCAACTTAGTGTATGTCAACTTCTGACCCACTGGAACTGTGATACAGTGAATTGTAAGTGAAATAATCTGTCTGTAAACAATTGTTGTAAAAATGACCTGTGTCATGCACAAAGTAGACGTCCTAACCGACTTGCCAAATGATAGTTTGTTAACAAGAAATTTGTGGAGTGGATGAAAAACTAGTTTTAATGACTCTGACATAAGTGTATGTTTTATTTATTTTACCTTTATTTTACTAGGCAAGTCAGTTAAGAACAAATTCTTATTTTCAATGACGGCCTAGGAACAGTGGGTTAATTGCCTGTTCAGGGGCAGAATGACAGATTTGTACCTTGTCAGCTCAGGGATTTGAACTTGCAACCTTTCGGTTACTAGTCCAACGCTCTAACCACTAGGCTACCCTGCCGTAAATTTAACTTACTGACTTCAACTGTAGTTACAATGCACCTTCTACTAATTAAATACATCAAATGTAGTTCCTGTTAAATGCAATAAATGATAGCTACTGAAGTACCGGCACCTATTCTTATGTTTTGTTATTGAAATAACTGCTTGCATAATAGTTTGTACTATATATGACATCATGATATTTAATTGAACATTTGAGTTGAAAAACCCACCAATGGTTGCTGGCTAACAAATTTTTTTCACAATGTTTTTCACTCAAATCTGACCCGAGCTAGATGGCTGATGAAAAGTAGCATTATGTTGATTAGTTAATAAAACTAGTCCTTCACATATTGTGCATAAGACAGAGAAAGATATTGTCACGCCCTGACCTTTGTTATCTTTATTATTTTGGTTAGGTCAGGGTGTGACGAGGTTGGTTTGTGTAGTTTTTGTATTGTCTAGGGGTTTTTGTATGTCTAGGGGTTTTTGTATATCTAGGTGTTTATATGTCAATGGTTGCCAAGATTGTTTCCCAATCAGAAACAGCTGTTTATCGTTGTCTCTGATTGGGGACCATATTTAGGTATCCATATTCCTTGGGTATTTTGTGGGTTATTGCCTATGTGTAGTTGCATGTCAGCACTAGTTGTTTATAGCTTTACGTTTGATTTGTTGTTTTTGTATAGTTTGTTCATTGTTCTCTTTTATTAAAGAAGGAATGTATTCATATCCTCGTGACTGTATTGGTCTCCTCGTGACAGAATAACCCACCAAACCAGGACCAAGCAGTGTGAAAAGGAGGAACAGCGCTTAATGGGGAAATGGACCTGGGAGGAGGTATTAGATGGAGCAGGACCCTGGACACGGCCGGGGGAGTATTGTCATCCTAAGGAGGAGTTAGAGGCAGTGAAAGCGGAACGGCGATACTACAAGGAGAAATACAGGAGAATAGAGGAACAGTGACGATATGAAGGTACACGGCTAGCACGGAAGCACGAGAGGCAGCCCCAAGATTTTTTGGGGGGAGGGGCACACGAGGAGATTGGCTGTGTCAGGTAGGAGACCTGAGCAAACTCCTCGTGCTTACCGTGGGAGGCGTGTAACTGGTCAGGCACCGTGTTATGCAGAGATGCGCATGGTGTCTCCAGTGTGCTATTCTAGCCCGGTGCGCTCTATTCCAGCTCCTCGCATTTGCCGGGCTAGAATCGGCATCCAGCCAGGATGTATTGAGCCAGCTCCATGTTCTGGATCTCCAATGTGTCTCCACGGTCCAGTGTATCCTGTGCCTCCTCCCCGCACTAGCCCTGAGGTGCGTGTCACCAGCCCGGTACCACCAGTTCCGGCACCACGCACCAGGCCTCCAGTGTGCCTCCAGGGTCCAGTACGCCCTGTTCCTGCTCCTCGCACTCGCCCTGAAGTGCGTGTCCCCAGCCTGGTACCACCAGTGCCGGCACCATGCACCAGGCCTATAGTGCGCTTCGGCAGTCCAGTACGCCCTGTTCCTGCTCCTCGCACTCGCCCTGAGGTGCGTGTCCCCAGCCCGGTACCACCAGTGCCGGCACCACGTACCACGGCCTACAGTGCGCTTCGGCAGTCCAGAGCGTCCGGGGGCGGTACCCAGTCCAGAGCTTCCGGCCAGAGCATCCGGCGACAGTACCCGGTCCAGAGCGTCCGGCGAAAGTACCCAGTCCAGAGCGTCTGGCAACAGTACCCTGTCCAGAGCGTCCGGCAACAGTACCCTGTCTAGAGCATCCGGCAACAGTACCCAGTCCAGAGTGTCCGGCAACAGTACCCGGTCCAGAGCGTCCGGCAACAGTACCCGGTCCAGAGCGTCCGGCAACAGTACCCGGTCCAGAGCGTCCGGCGACAGTACCCTGTCCAGAGCGTCTGGCAACAGTTCACAGACCGGAACCTCCAACGACCGGCCACAGACCGGAACCTCCAACGATGGGCCACAGTCCGGACATTGTTGCTTAATACTCTAAATGGTTTTGAAATTCATTTACACTCTGTTGGCATAGTGTTTTTGTGAGCTCACCCAGTCTGAGCCAGGAAAGACCACTGCCATATCAAACAATATTATTGGTATAACAGGAATAGAAAATTGACAATAGTTCTACAAAAGCAGTTTGTTATTCCCTAAGATAAATCCTTTGGTCTTGTTCAGATGGAACCTAATACCAGATATTTTCATGACAGTTAGTGACAGGCTGTAAAATGTTGTGTTGCTAAAGAAATTGTCCAGTCTTTAAAAGTGTCCAGTCTTTATTGTAGGATCCAATCATGAACAAATCCATACTGTGTATGGTTCATCATCTTTGGGGTCATTTGTAGGTATAGGACAATAATATACAGAATAGTTTGGCACTTCAGGATCAGCAAACTACATTTTTAGCCTGTTTCCTCTGCTGTAGAAAAAAACATGTGTTTCTCCTTGTATGTGTAACTACAAATTGCCAACACATTTCAGCACCAGATGGTGAAGCGTGATTCATCACTCCAGAGAATGCGTTTCCACTGCTCCTGTCCAATAGTGGTGAGCATTACACCCCTCCAGCCGACGTTTGGCATTGTGCTTGGTGATCATAGACTTGTGTGAAGCTGCTTGGCCATGGAAAACCATTTCATGAAGCTCCCGACGAACAGTTCTTGTGCTGACGTTGCTTCTAGAAGCAGTTTGGAACTCGGTAGTGTGTTGCAACCGAGGATAGGCCATTTTTACAAGCTTAAGCACTCTGCGGTCCCGTTCTGTGAGCTTGTGTGGGCTACCACTTTGCGACTGAGCCGTTGTTGCTCCAAGACGTTTCCACTTCACAATAACAGAACTGACCGGGGTAGCTCTAGCCGGGCAGAAATTTGACAAACTGACTTGCTGGAAAGGTGGCGTCCTATGATGGTGCCACGTTGAATGTCACTGAGCTCTTCAGTAAGACCGTTCTACTGCCAATGTTTATCTTTTGCGATTGCATGGCTGTGTGCTCGATTTTATACACCTGACAGCAATGGATGTGGCTGAACTTGCCGAATCCAATCATTTGAAGGGACACTTTTATATATATACAGTACCAGTCAAAGGTTTGGACACACCTACTAGATGGTACGTTCCTCTTTATTAATTTACTATTTTCTACATTGTAGAATAATAGTGAAGACATCAAAACTATGAAATAGCACATGGCATCATGTAGTAATAGCACCACTAAATGTAAAAGATATGTCATACATTGTAAATGATTATAATCTTTCCGCTGTCTCATGTTGCACAGACAATGAGCATTAAGGAAACATAAGTATTCCTGAGGCCTTTAACAGTTTCCCCAGGAGAGGCATGCAAAAGGTAGAGAGGTGTATGACATGGGATCCGACTTTGTAACAGTATTGCTTCTGTCCCACTCCTCACCCCAACCTGGTTGTGAATCAGGGAACCTCTGCACACAAAGACAAGTCACCCTCGAAGCATCATTACCCACCGCTCCACAAAGGCCACGGCCCTTGAAGAGAAAGAGAAACACCTACTGCAACGTCTCAGAGCGAGTGATGTCACCGATTGAAACACTATTAGAGAGCACAGCTAACTAGCCATTTCACACTGGTTGAAAACTTATTTCTATGTGTGAGAACTTGTTCGCTAAGGTCCAAACACTTAAAAGACACATGTATCACCTCAGCCCTCTAATTAAGTGGACACTTCTGATGACGTTTCATCACGTCTGACTTGTATACACTTGCAGGGCAAGGGATGAAGGAATTATTTTTAAATGGACCACCCTTGGGTGGAAATTTGTCCCGCGATGATTGTGTTTTTAGCCATCCGTAGCTTGTGGTTGCTTTATATGAACTACAGTCAATTATGAGAACATGTATATTAAATATATAATTATTATTAATTAATTATTAATATACGCCTACTGTTTGATAGCTAGCAAACGAATCAGCTAACTAACGTTAGCCTGGATAGCTGGAACTTCTGGAGAAGGAAAATGTTATATTTCTACAATTTCCAAAAGTGTTCCAAACTCTTAAAAAGACATCCCCTCGTCCACTTACCCTCGCCTTATGCCCTTGGGGGGAATCCCCGTCGCCATCTTAGAGAGTGGTCCAAATTATCAGCCAAGCAAGGGAAGTTTGCCATGTAAGCCCATCAGCCCTCGTTTTTAGTCGGCTTTGCGAGTGTACAATAATGTAATGACATGACTAGATCATAAAGGAACAATTGTCCAGACAGAGGATTGACTTTACGAATTGACGGTTTATTAACCCAACTTTACACAGTAGGGCTACTGTTTGGCCGTAGCCCACGCCAAATAAATGAAAGCTAACCCACAAGCCAACAGTGACCTTCTCTTGTGAAGCGTAAGAGAGAGAACAAAGGCTAAATCTGGTCTTAACTTGCAATGCTCCATCCCCATGCCCAACCCCCCCTCCGCCAACCTCCAGGATGCCCGGCATCAGAACATTCCAGGCATTCCCGTGATTGGCAGATAGCAGGTTGATTGGCATGTCGAACCCCGCGAACACTGGTAAGTACAACACAACCCACAACAAGCCTAACACATAACACACAGCTGTCTGTGCGGGTCGCTACAATAATATTCACTCCGGTGCCTGAAACTCTCCATAATTCAATTTGCGATGATTGTACATCCGCTAAGAAAAGTCTGCGAAAAGTTCAAAACAACATCAATGGAGAAGTCATCATACAAGTGTAAGTAAAAAACAAATGCAAATAAGTTAGGAAATTGTGCTACTAATGCACATGATGGCACAACCATGTCTTGTAAATATGTTTTTGTTAAGTTTATCTTTATGAAATTGTAGAAATAAAACATTTTCCTTCTCCAGAAGTTCCAGCCAGGCAGGCTAACGTTAGTTAGCTAATTAATTTGCTAGCTATCATACAGTAGGCATATATTAATAATGATATATTTAATAGAAGTAGGCACTCAAAATTGACAATAGTGCATATAAAGCACCCACAAGCTACTGGTGGCTGAAAACACAATCATCACGGGATGAAAAGTGACGAATTTCCGACCATTAAATAGTAACATACAGAACATTTTTGACATTTTGTTTGGAACACAATTGAAGTCGGAAGTTAACATACACTTAGGTTGGAGTCATTTAAAACTCTTTTTCTCAATCACTCCACAAATGTCTTGTGAACAAACTATAGTTTTGGAAAGTCGGTTAGGACATCTACATGCATGACACAAGTAATTTTTCCAAAAATTGTTTACAGACAGTTTATTTCACTTATAATTCACTGTATCACCCAGTGGGTCAGAAGTTTACATACACTAAGTTGACTGTGCATTTAAACAGCTTTGAAAATTCCAGAAAATGATGTCATGGGTTTAGAAGCTTCTGATAGGCTAATTGACATCTTTGAGTCAATTGGAGATGTACCTGTGGACGTATTTCAAGGCCTACCTTCAAACTTTGTGCCTCTTTTCATGACATCATGGGAAAATCAAAAAGAAATCAGGCAAGACCTCAGAAAAATAATTGTAGACCTCCACAAGTCTGGTTCATCCTTGGGAGCAATTTCCAAACGACTGAAGGTACCACGTTCATCTGGTCAAACAATAGTACGCAAGTATAAACACCATGGGATCACGCAGTCGTCATACCGCTCAGGAAGGAGATGCATTCTGTCTCCTAGAGATGAAAGTACTTTTGTGCGAAAAGTGTAAATCAATCCCAGAACAACAGCAAAGGACCTTGTGAAGATGCTGGAGGAAAACATGTACAAAAGTACGGTAAAATGAGTCCTATATCGACATAACCTGAAAGGCTGCTCAGCAAGGAAGAAGCCACTGCTCCAAAACCGCCATAAAAAGCCAGACTACAGTTGGCAACTGCAAATGGGGACGGAGATTGTACTTTTTGGAGAAATGTCCTCTGATCTGATGAAACATAAATAGACCAGTTTGGCCATAATGACTATCATTATGTTTGGAGGAAAAATGGGAGAGGCTTGCAAGCCAATTAACACCATGCCAACTGTGAAGCGCGGGGGTGGCAGCATCATGTTGTGGGGGTGCTTTGCTGCAGGATGGGCTGGTGCACTTCGTGTCTTTCCGTCGGTAGATTAGTGGGGTTCCGTGTGGTAGAGGGGACCAATCCAATTGACAAAATAGATATAGTTATAGTGATCCAAGAAAATTGTCTGATAAACCTATTCAGATAGCAGCCGATAAGACAGCTAGAGATTAGTGGGCCGCTGATGGGCGTTCAGGTAACGTCACGACGGAGGGGCCAGTTGGACAACTCCCTCTGGCAGATAACGTCGGTAGTCCAGTTGTGAAGGCCCGGTGGGGCTCGGCGTCGGCAGTAAAACGGGTCCGGATAGGTGATTGTAGCTCAGTGTAGAGTGCCATTGAGGGCTTTCACCATTTTGAAGTAGTCAACTAGGTGGGACTTGTTATGAGTTAAGGAAGAATCACAGAATTCAACAGGAGGGGTCAGACAATGAAAAATATACTCCTGAGCAAACATTTCATAATTGCAGATGGCAGTAAATTAGCAACCTTATTTTTATTTCTGTTCAAACTATATAAACTCCAGCACAGTAGGTGGTTGTATGCACATTTTCAGTTTACTTACAAACTACCAATACACTCATAAAAGTAAACAAAGAAGAAATTGACTACTTTAATATGGATATAGCATCAATGGTGCTGCCCATGCTGTCACAGAAGCAGCCATTGCAAAGGTAAGAGATGAGCTCTCTAGTACATCTGTATTGCCAGCAGCCTTCTATAAAACAAAACGTTACTCGTCACATACTCTGTTAACAGCAGTGAAATGGATGTGCGCTAGCTCCCTCAAAAGTATTACTGAGATTTAAAAATATTTTCATATCTGTCACATAATTCAACTGTATAATTATTGTCACTTAAGGTAATTGGTTGTCTATTTCAGGAGAGGAAGGACATGCATGACTTTCTTTCTGGCTCTCCTCTCTGCTAAGGCCGATCTGGCCCCTGCAGCGCAGACCTCTGCCAGCCACATCACCACTGCCCCTGAAAGCTTCTCCCTGGGCCCATGAAGACAGGAGTTTGTCCTGGACCACTGCTAGTGGACAGAGCCATTGAGAGAAGCTATTAATGGGCTACTGGCCAAGCACCACAGGAAGAAAGAGATCCATAAGCAGTTGGATCTGCTCTGCTATTAACACCAGCCCAGAGAACTCCTGGAGTCACTCAGCTCTGGCATTATGTTACTGCAGAGACTGAAACGGTCAGTGTCCCAGTCATGTACACTACCATCTGCACTTACAAAGCAGAAGGCCTCATCAACTCAAGGATGCCATTTAAGGATTTTGCTACCTTCCTTCAGTGGACGCTGGAGGCCACGAAGCAGAGGGGGGGGGGCAGTGTGGAAGGAGCAAACAGAGGAAATAGAAAATCCCCAGAACAGCATCCTTCCGGCCATCTGTCCAGGTTCTGCCACCAGACGCTGAAACAAACCCCTAACAGCCCTCAAACACATACCGGCTTTCCTGGAGTGGCAGGAAAATATCTACTTGCTAGCCAAAGTGTTTTGCCTGCACCGGGCACAGGAATTGGAGGAGTTTCAACAGTGTGCCTTTTGATAGACTAGAAAGTAGAAATGGATGGTGGAGAAGGGGGAGTGACTCTAAAGACAGAACAAATCAAATTATTTGGGTCAGAAACACGTTTCAAAGATGTTAATGCGAGTGTAGCGAAAATTGTGCTTCTATTTCCGACAGATATTACTGCACTAACAAGTAATCTAACAATTCCAGACACACAAGTGCAGAAATAAATAGCTGAAAATCTATTTCCATTGAGTGAAGTGGATTGGACTCGTTTGATTTGTGCTTATTTCAGTTACTTTTCATTCTATTACATTACTGTGCATACATTGCCGTTTATCTATTTTGTTTAAATGTTGAACAAAGACTAACATTTTATTCTTATAGCTGTGATTATGTCTTAAATTATAAACCAATTGCTATAGTTAGTGTGTGAATGTTTGTTGAACAAAGGATTGTGCTCCAACACTATCATAAATATGCCTTTGATTTCAAAGTAAACCATTCTTTTTTATGTTGTCTTTATAAGATGGACATATATACATTACGATTGTGCTCCAACATTATAAATACGCCTTTGATTTCAGTAAAGTAAATCTCAACGATTGAGAAACATGGTAATGTTTCACTGATTGCCCATAAAGGAAAATGGTTCCTACATGATAGTGCTGCTTTGTTACCCAACTGATCTGGTGTCCTTTCTGTCATCCTGTGAACCCCGTTCATTGCTGCTCGCAGCTATATCTCGATTCATAATATTTCTGTGGTTACAATTATGACTGAGGCATCAGAACAAACGCAGCGAAGTCAGAATCCTGAAAAGCTAGTTTTATTTACAGCAGAATATACTTTACATGAGAACAGGACTTAGAATGAAACAATACACACTTTATTGCCTGTAAAACAAATGATATTTAAGTACAATGTAAGATAAGTTCATATGTATCCATAGTTAGATATAGTATTTAATTTAAGTTGCTATTCCCGACATACATCACATTACTTAGTACATATTATATGCTTCAATGAATAACACACACACAGTATGTAGACTACCTACATTAAAATATAAACATTTACAGAGTATTGATGCTGAACATGAGAAAGAATAAGAAATCGATACATGTATAACTTTCAAGTGGATCTCCCTCAAGATGTGGCTGTTACTCTGACTTGTAAGAACAGGAAGTTATTCTACATGGCACAGACACACAACCATGATGCCAGACCTAAACCCTGCATAGAGGGGCTCAGCGAATTGTACATTTACATTTAAGTCATTTAGCAGACGCTCTTATCCAGAGCGACTTACAGTTTGTACTTAAGGTAGCTAAGACAACCACATATCACAGTCATAGTAAGTAAAACGTTTAAAAACAGCTATCAGCAAAGTCAGTGCTGGTAAGAAAAGACAAGTGTGAGTGTTAGGCAAGCTAGATGTTTGTTTTTTATTTTCAAGGGGGATGTGTGCTGGGGACTCACTGGGCAGGGACTCTAAAGATGGGCAGGGAGAAGACTGTAGGAGGACTGTAGGAACAGGCTATTCTATCTGGCACAGGGACACTGCAGAATCATGACACCAAAGCCGAATTCCTAGGTAGAGTGGCTCAATGAATGTGGTGTGGAATGTGTGCAGGTGAGTCAGTGTGTCAGAGGAGACACTATAGAAGGACAGAGTGCCGGCTGACCAGTCCAGATACACTCCTACTCTGTTGGTGCTGGAAGGAGGGATAGGAATGGTAGTGGGAGTCTTATCATGCCTGGTAGTGAAGTAGTTTTTATAACAACTGAGAGCCCAGGAATTGTCATTGTATCCAAGCCCACACTCATCACCCCGTCCTTGCCTGTCAAGTCCATGGTAAGCCACTCCTATGTGAGCCTCTAGGCCTCTCCACTCCACCTCCCAGTAACAGCGCCCAGTCAGATGCTCTTTGGACAGTACTTGTTTCCAGAACAGAAACCTCTCTGGGTGATAAGGATACGACTGCTCATCTTCAAGCCGTGTCACTTTCCTGTTCTTCTCAGATAGAGTCATGTCATTGTGTGCTGTGTTGGGGTCCAGGGTCAACTCACAGGCATCTGATAGAGACACAAATACACATTTAAAGTAAGACAACAGATTTGCACCTCAAATCTGAATAGGTAGAATAAAAACTAGATGAGGTAAGGTTAAGAGTTTTGCCCAAATTTCAAGACTTCAAATATAGTCATTCTTCACTGCAACCAAGACTTACATTTCTTGAGTGCTGATTTCAAATAACACTCTTCATTATGGTCCACGCTGTGACAAAACAGAACACCACCATATTTTAGGGTGTGAGACACCATTAGAATCATAGGGTATGTTTTGTCTATTCAAAAATACAAAAGATATCTTTCAATATCATACAATTGTTCGCATCAATTACATTTCTACCTGAGTTTCTTCAGTCTGAAGTTTGGATCCCCTCGTACAGCAGTGAGCAGTTGCACTCCGAAATCGCCTGGGTGATTGTAGCTCAGGTCCAGCTCTTTCAGATGGGAGGGGTTTGTTCTCAGAGCTGAAGCCAATGACGCACAGCCTTCCTCTGTGACCACACAGAATGACAACCTGCAAAAAGAGTGGTCACTCTTAGAAATAGACCTATTGGTTCTGTGACATCCCAAGTATTATCCATGCCATGTGAAAGGCTGCTACACATCAAGGTTATGTTAATTTATGTACAAATGGGAGAAGTACTGACCTCAGTTTCTCTAGTTTACAGTGTGGACTCTCCAGTCCAGCAGAGAGCAGCTTCACTCCAGAATCTTTCAGGTTGTTGTCAGTCAAGTCAAGCACTCTCAGCTGTGAAGAGGTTGAGCTGAGAAGTGAGGCTAATGGTTCACAGCATCGCTCTGTAAGGTTGCATCCATTCAGCCTACACAATGGGAATATGAAAACAACACAATATCATGCTTTTAAAGTTCCAGTCATATGTTAATGTCCCCTTGCTGTGGTTTTTCAGCTATCTTACTGGAAATAATACAATGTCACTTTAAAGGAGTACTACCCTACCTACTCCTCTTGAGGTCAAATGTGGTACTCAAATGTGGACCTCTATTCTTTCTAGTTTACATTAAAATATCTGCCAAACAAAACTACTTTCAAAACTACATTCTCAGATACCTTATGAAATCTGTCTCTATTTTAAAACAAAATATTGTTTCATAGATGTATACTTACAGAGCTGTACTGGAGGCTTTGACCACTGGCAGCAGCCTTAGAAGACCTTCCTCTGATTTTGAGTATTTCTTCAGGTCAAACACCTCCAGCTCCTCTTCTGAAGTCAGTAACACAAAAACCAGAGCTGACCACTGTGCAGGTGAGAGTTCGGCTTCTGAGAGACTTCCTGAGCTCAGGTAGCTTTGGATCTCTTCCACTAGAGAATGGTCATTCAGTTCGTTCAGACAGTGGAACAGATTGATGCACCTCTCTGGAGAGGGATTTTCCCTGATCTTCTCCTTGATGTATTTGACTGTTTCCTCATTGGTCTGTGAGCGGTTTCTTGTCTGTATCAATAGGTCTAGTAAGTGAGTGTGATTGGACTCCATTGACAGGCCGAGAAGGAAGCGGAGGAACAGGTCCAGGTGTCCATTCCCACTCTGTAAGGCCTTGTCAACAGCACTCTTGTGGAGGATGGTTGCAGACGTGTCTTCAGACATCTGAAGTATTCTGGTAGTGGTTTCAGGTTCTGACATTAGATTTACATTGTCATTGTTGAATGTGACAAACACATACACAGCAGCAAGAAACTCCTGGATGCTCAGATGCACAAAGCAGTACACCTTCTCCTGGTACAGCCCACTCTCCTCTCTGAAGATCTGTGTGCACACTCCCGAGTACACTGAAGCTTCTGTGACGTCGATGCTACACTCTCTCAGGTCTTCCTCATAGAAGATCAGATTGCCTTTCTCCAGCTGTTGAAAGGCTAGTTTCCCCAGTTTTAGAATCATCTCTGCATCTGCTTTCATCTGTGAATCTGTCTCAGCTTTCTCTGGTCCCTCTGGATATTTCTGTGTTTTGCGCAGTATGTTGCAGATCAGGAAGTGGTTGTACATTTCAGTCAGAGTCTTGGGCATCTCTCCACTCTGTGCTTCCAACAGTTTCTCTAGAACTGTGGCAGAGATCCAACTGAAGACTGGTATGTGGCACATGATGTAGAGGCTCCTTGATGTCTTCATGTGTGTGATGATTCTGCTGGCCAGGTTCACATCACTGAATCTCTTCTTGAAGTACTCCTCCTTCTGTGGGTCACTGAACCCTCGTACCTCTGTCACCTGGTCAACATACTCAGGTGGGATCTGATTGGCAGCTGCGGGTCTGGAGGTTATCCAGAGGAGAGCAGAGGGAAGCAGATTGCCCTTGATTAGGTTTGTCAGCAGCACGTCCACTGAGGTTGATTCTGTGACATCACAACAGCCCTCGTTGTTGAAGTCTAGAGGAAGTCGACACTCATCCAGACCATCAAAGGCAAACAGAACCTTGCATTTGTCAAAGTTAGAGATTTCAGATTCTGCAGTTTCATTGAAAAAGTGATGAAGAAGTTCCATCAAGCTGTATTTCTTATCTTTCATCAAATTTAGCTCCCGAAAAGGTAGAGGAAAGATTAATTGGATATTGTGATTTGCTCTTCCTTCAGCCCAGTCCAGAATGAACTTCTGCACAGAGATCGTTTTCCCGATGCCAGCGACTCCCTTCGTCAACACAGTTCTGATATGTTTGTCTTGTCCAGGTAAGGATTCAAAGATGTCATTGCATTTGATTGCTTTTTCTTGTGCTGCTGGTCTCTTGGATGTTGTCTCAATCTGTCTCACCTCGTGTTCTTTATTGACCTCTCCACTTCCACCCTCTGTGATGTAGAGCTCTGTGTAGATCTTGTTGAGAAGAGTTGGGTTTCCTTGTTTAGCTATCCCCTCAAACACACGTTCACATTTCCTCTTCAGATTGGATTTGAGTTTATTTTTACACACAGCAAGCTCACCTAGAAGACCTGAAAATGCAGACATCACTCATGTGTTAGGGTTGAGAATCAAGTGGACATTTATGATAACCTATTCTCTTCATTGAGAAGAACATGTAAAAAGAAAATGGAGTATTAAAAAGGGGAAGTTCACCCAAAAACACTTACAGTAGCAAGCCAAATACATCACAAGCTACAGTAGCTCGCCGAATGGCAAACAAATAACGTTATAAATTACATTGTAGTGACTACAGGTGTTAGCAATTTAGCTTGCTAGCAACCTACTGTACCTCAAATGGTTGCATATTTTCCATCCATAGTGGAAAGACGGTAAACCCCCCCAAAAAATGCTGGGTTAAAAACAACCCATTTTGGGTTATTCAGTAACCCAGTGCTGGGTAAATATTGGACAGAACACACAGTTATTTTGAGCTAGCCAGTTGGGTTGTGTGAACAACCAAGCATGTTGGGTTGTTTGGATTACCCAAACATGGGTTAATTTAATAAGGATCAGACACTTTTTTTTCAATTTTCATCAGTTGGTTTATTTTTAACCATCAGCTGTAATCCTTTTCAGGAGGCGTGGCATATTAGGGAGGTGGCTTTCAGATCATTATTTTTGGCCACCAGTTAGTCATTGCTGTTCATCATGTTATGTATATACACTGCAAATTTCTATTTTCTTTTAATATGTTTTGCATATTATAATATAAAATTCATAACATGAATATTTGCATATCCCAACATAGTTTTTAAGCTTTAATGAGGCTTAAACAAGTGTATCAGTGTTCAACCTTAACAATACAACAGTACAGATGAACTGGAATGACATCTACTCTCACGGGTGGTCAAGAATAACAATACAATCCATATCTCAATAACCCAGCATCAATAGCCAAGCAGTTTAAAAAAGTAATAATAAATGACCCAATGCAACCCAGCTGTTGGGTCAACCAAACAACCCAGCATTTTTTAGTGTGTGAACAGAACCCGGTTTCAACCAGTCCCAAAATAATCAATAACCTTTTTTCATTAAAAAACATACTTTTTTGGCAATTTAATCCCGAGACACCAATCGTTGTTTATGCAACAATAAATACACATAGTTTTTAATGCATTTTAGGTCATTTCGGAAATGTACCATCTTGACATAAAAACACAGAAAACTATATACCAAAGCAATGGACCTGTGGTGGGGGATAAATTGAGCCAAAGGGGGAAGTTGAGACAGCCTTGTTTCTAGGAAACCATACACAAAAATGAATCATTTGAACAAATATTTAGGAAGATTTCATGGAGTCTGTGATAATTTCAGTCTGTGAATATTATCTGCTTGTAGTCATAGCAGATAATATTCTAATTTTTGTTGACTTTAATATTCAAAATGAAAAGTCCACAGACCCACTCCAAAAGGCTTTCGGAGCCATTATCGACTCAGTGGGTTTTGTCCATCATGTCTCTGGACCTACTCACCGTCACAATCATACTCTGGACCTAGTTTTGTCCCATGGAATAAATATTGTGGATCTTAATGTTTTTCCTCATAATCCTGGACTATCGGACCACCATTTTATTACGTTTGCAATTGCAACAAATAATCTGCTCAGATCCCAACCAAGGAACATCAAAAGTCATGCTATAAATTCACAGACAACACAAAGATTCCTTGATGTCCTTCCAGACTGCCTCTGTCTACCCAAGGACGTCAGAGGACAAAAATTAGTTAACCACCTAAGATGCAGTTGCACCCCTAAAAACTAAAAACATTTCTCATAAGAAACTAGCTCCCTGGTATACAGAAAATACCTAAGCTCTGAAGCAAGCTTCCAGAAAATTGAAACGGAAATGGAGCCACACCAAACTGGAAGTCTTCCAACTAGCTTGAAAAGATAGTGCACTGTACTATCGAAGAGCCCTTACTGCTGCTCGATCATCCTATTTTTCCAACATAATTGAGGAAAATAAGAACAATCCGAAATACATTTTTGATACTGTCGCAAAGCTAACTAAAAAGCAGCATTCCCCAAGAGAGGATGGCTTTCACTTCAGCAGTAATAAATTCATGAACTTCTTATAGGAAAAGATCATGATTATTAGAAAGCAAATTATGGACTCCTCTTTAAATCTGCGTATTCCTTCAAAGCTCAGTTGTCCTGAGTCTGCACAACTCTGCCAGGACCTAGGATCAAGAGAGACACTAGTGTTTTAGTACTATATTTCTTGACACAATGTTGAAAATAATAATGGCCTCTAAACCTTCAAGCTGCATACTGGACACTATTCCAACTAAACTACTGAAAGAGATGCTTCTTGTGCTTGGCCCTCCTATGTTGAACATAATAAACGGCTCTCTATCCACTGGATGTGTACCAAACTCACTAAAAGTGGCAGTAAATAAAGCCTCTCTTGAAAAGGCCAAAGCTTGACCCAGAAAATATTTTTAAAAACTATCGGCCTATATCGAATCTTCCATTCCTCACAAAAGTGTTAGAAAAGGCTGTTGCGCAGCAACTCACTGCCTTCGTGAAGACAAACAATGTATACGAAATGCTTCAGTCTGGTTTTAGACCCCATCATAGCACTGAGACTGCATTTGTGAAGGTGGTTAATGACCTTTTAATGGCATCAGACCGAGGCTTTTCATCTGTTCTCGTGCTCCTAGACCTTAGTGCTGCTTTTGATACCATCGATCACCACATTCCTTTGGAGAGATTGGAAACCCAAATTGGTCTTCACTGCTATGCGGATGACACACAGCTGTACATTTCAATGAAACATGGTGAATCCCCAAATTGCCATCACTAGAAGCCTGTGTTTCAGACATAAGGAAGTGGATGGCTGCAAACATTCTACTTTTAAACTCAGACAAACTAGGTCCCAAGAAACAAAGAGATGTTCTGTTGAATCTGACAATTAATCTTAATGGTTGTACAGTCGTCTCAAATAAAACTGTGAAGGACCTCAGTGTTACTCTGGACCCTGATCTCTCTTTTGACGAACACATCAAGACTGTTTCAAGGACAGATTTTTTCCATCTATGTAACATTGCAAAAATCAGAAACTTTCTTTCCAGAAATGATGCAGAAAAATTCATCCATGCTTTTGTTACTTGTAGGTTAGACTACTGCAATGCTCTACTTTCCGGCTACCCGGATAAAGCACCAAATAAACTTAAGTTAGTGCTAAATACGGCTGCTAGAATCCTGACTAGAACCAATTTTTTTATCATATTACTCCAGTGCTAGCCTCCCTACACTGGCAAGGGCTAATTTCAAGGTTTTACTGCTAACCTACAAAGCATTACATGGGCTTGCTCCTACCTATCTCTCTGATTTGGTCCTGCCGTACATACCTACACGTACGCTATGGTCACAAGACGCAGGCCTCCAAATTGTCCCTAGAATTTCTAGGCAAACAGCTGGAGGCAGGGCTTTCTCCTATAGAGCTCCATTTTTATGGAATGATCTGCCTACCCATGTGAGAGACACAAACTCGGTCTCATCCTTTAAGTCTTTACTGAAGACTCATCTCTTCAGTGGGTCATATGATTGAGTGTAGTCTGGCCCAGGAGTGTGAAGGTGAACGGAAAGGCTCTGGAGCCTTGCTGTCTCTGCCTGGCCGGTTCCCCTCTTTCCACTGTGATTCTCTGCCTCTAACCCTATTACAGGGGCTGAATCACTGGCTTACTGGTGCTCTTTCATGCCGTCCCTAGGAGGGGTGCGTCACTTGAGTGGGTTGAGTCACTGATGTGATCTTCCTGTCTGGGTTGGCGCCTCCCCTTGGGTTGTGCCGTGGCGGAGATCTTTGTGGGCTATACTCGGCCTTGTCTCAGGATGGTAAGTTGGTGGTTGAATATTTCCCTCTAGAGGTGTGGGGGCTGTGCTTTGGCAAAGTGGGTGGGGTTATATCCTTCCTGTTTGGCCCTGTCCGGGGGTATCATCGGATGGGGCCACAGTGTCTCCTGACCCCTCCTGTCTCAGCCTCCAGTATTTATGCTTCAGTAGTTTATGTTTCGGGAGCTAGGGTCAGTTTGTTATATCTGGAGTACTTCTCCTGTCTTATCCGGTGTCCTGTGTGAATTTAAGTATGCTCTCTCTAATTCTCTCTCTCTCTTTCTTTCTCTCTATCTCAGAGGACCTGAGCCTGAGGACCATGCCTCAGGACTACCTGGCATGATGACTCCTTGCTGTCCCCAGTCCACCTGGCCGTGCTGCTGCTCCAGTTTCAACTGTTCTGCCTGTGATTATTATTATTTGACCATGCTGGTCATTTATGAACATTTGAACATCTTGGCCATGTTCTATTATAATCTCCACCCGGCACAGCCAGAAGAGGACTGGCCACCCCTCATAGCCTGGTTCCTCTCTAGGTTTCTTCCTAGGTTTTGGCCTTTCTAGGGAGTTTTTCCTAGCCACCGTGCTTCTACACCTGCATTGCTTGCTGTTTGGGGTTTTAGGCTGGGTTTCTGTACAGCACTTCAGCTGATGTACAAAGGGCTATATAAATAAATTTGATTTTGATTTGTGAAGGAAGAAACCACATGGAAAAAGTGGTAAGCAAGTTAGGTAATTTGAAAAAAAATCACCAAGTCAATTGAATTTATTGCGTTAAGAGGTTTCCTGATGCTTGCATCTAAAACAAAGTAGATCAAGTACCAAATGTTTGTGAGGTGTTAAGCCTGTTTTGAAAGATGCTTAAAAGACAAAAAAATGCAATTGTGTTTCAGAAATAAAGATACACATGGTTTTAAAAAGGTTCTGGTAATATTCCATTCAGTACAGAAATTTGTAGGAGTTTAACTTACCCTGTCCCGTGGATCAACTTACCCCATACCCAGAGATCACTTTTTTTGGACAAGCTATGTTTTCAGAACTCTAATGTTTAAATGAATTCTGATTATTTCCAGGGATACACACAATCCTGAAATATATGTATATCTCTTTATTAGAAATAATACTATATTTTCCTCGACAGAGTGATGTTGAATAAATAAAAAAAGGCTCAACCCCACTCTCCCCTACTGACAAACAGCCAGGCAAGCATTATAAATGGTCCAGAAGTATTTTGGGGTGAACTTCCCCTTTACGGAATAAAGTAAGGAACCTCTTACTGTTCTCCAGTGTGTCAGCAAGCTCCTTCTGGTTCATTTTCCTCAGAATGTGTAGTGTGATCTTCAGTGCCCCCTCTCTGGGAATGCTCTCCTGCTCCACATCTTCAGCGTCCACCAATTCCTTATCCTCTGTCTGACTCTCAAAGCATTCTGGGAGATCTGGACACAGAATCTTCTTGAACTTCTTCAGCTCCCGTTTTACCAAAGCAATGGCATTCTTTTCCACCAACTGAAATGGATCAAAGGGTGTGAAAACCAATACAGTATGTATATGAATACAAAGATATAATACAAAATACTGAGGTTGGGAAAGTAAGGGAAATTGTAAGTAAGCATTTCACGGTAAGGTTGTATTCGGTTGTATTCGGCGCATGTGACAAATAAAATTTGATATGCAACCAAAAATACATTATATGTTAATGAGATACTTTGGGATTTTGGTAATGAAGCCCTTTTATGTCTCTGCATCCAGTATGAAGGAAGTTAGAGGTAGTTTTGCGAGCCAATGCTAACTAGTATTAGCGCAATGACGAAGTCTATGGTATCTACTAGCATGCTAGCAGTTACCACAGACTTCCAGCCATTGCGCTAACACTAATTAGCAATTGCGCTAACGTTAGCAACTTCCTTCAAACTGCATGCCGAGACATAAAAATGGTATCCACGAGTTCATCTGACTCTGGGGAAGTAGATTAAACACTGCCGAATAACACGTGAGACATAAGCCAGCCCACCCTGAATATGGAAGACAGGTCTGTTTGATGACTCTGGGAAGACTGACCACTGGGAACTTCTGACTCTGATCTCTCCTTTTTGTCTCTGTGGACAAAACATGAGATTTCACTTTACAACAACTGAAGGAAGGCCAGCTACAGGGGGTGGCACAGAGACGCCCCCGGCACCTCTCCACCACCAATAGATGTACAAGGAGAAAAGTATTGAGCAGTGTTGGTTCCCTGTCTGATGACCATAGATATCCAGAAGGAAATTACCTTCAACTTGTAAAAGCTGCACATTAATTAAAATGTACATATTTTAAATCGTTTTGGGTTATTATCAACGTTAATTAGGTTGCCATGTTACATCTTGGTTACAATTGTTACACATGTTCCGTTGTCCATGCTTGCAGAAAGCAGCGCATGTACAATCCGTCCAATCAAAGATGGCGTAGCAGTGCAGGCATGGTTTGTCGTCCTCTCGTGTACTTTTTTTTTTCTTTGTATTTTTTGTATATATATATATATATTTCAATTTATTTTCAATCTCTTTTCCATTTTTAAATTAAATATACCTTCCAGTAACCCGCCTCACCTAATGTGACACGGATCCGCTAATTTTTAGACCTTATAGCCAGAACATCCATCAGAAGCTAACCAGCTAGCCATCAGCTAACCAGCTAATTAGCGACTAGCTATTTAGTCATTGTTAGCCACTGCTAGCGGCCTTTACCTTCTGCACAGAGACCAGCCGTTTTTTTAAGCCTGAATAATACTTGCCAGGTTACCAGTATCGGACTGTTTTCTCCACTACAATGCCGGACTCCTGCCGTAAACCCTGGACCATTACTCCTGATCATCACAGCTAGCTATCTGCCACCGAGTGACCCAGCCCCGAAGCTAGCCCTGTGCCAGGCCCACCTCCCGGATTACTCTGTGATCACTCGGTTACACAGCCGATGCCTCCCGGACTACCCCAGCACGGCTAGAATCCACTACTCCACCGGATCCTTGCCGTAAGCTTTGCATCGGATCATCGTTGCTAGCTAGCTGCTACCGAGTGGCTATAGTGTCTAACACCCCTGCCCCGAAGCTAGCACCAGTTAGCCGCGAGCTAACTGCATCTCCCGGCTAGCAAACAAAATTACTACAACTACAATACCTCTTTCGCCATCTGGCCTGGACCCTTTGTCGACACGGCGCCCCGCCATACCACCATTACTGGTCCGTCGACGTAACTCCATCCGCTGTGCCCTCAACCGGCCTTTGCCGGATGTCGGAGCAGACGCCTCTACTTACCCCGGCCTGCTAACTTTAAATGCTGTGTCTCCCACGTGCCAGCGTAGTAACGACTACCCTGTACCCGGCTTCCCTGTTCCATCTATTGCTGTTCACTGGACCCTATGATCACTTGGCTACATAGCTGATGCCTGCTTGAATGTTCATTAATCACGGAACTCCATTTTGTTCATTTTTTGTTTATCAGTTGGCTCAGGCCCTGTGTGTAGTTAACCGACCCTCTCTGCCCATTCATCGCCATTTTACCTGTTGTTGTTGTCTTAGCTGATTAGCTGTTGTTGTCTTACCCATTGTTGTCTTAGCTAGCTCTCCCAATCAACACCTGTGATTGCTTTATGCCCCACTTTATGTCTCTCTCAAATGTCAATATGCCTTGTACACTTTAGTTTAGTTTACTGCGGAGCCCCTAGTCCCACTCAACATGCCTCAGATACCTCCTTTGTCCCACCTCCCACACATGCGGTGACCTTACCCAGCATAACTAGCACGTCCAGGAATGCAACCTCTCTTATCACTCAGTGCCTGGACTTACCTCCACTGTACCCGTACCCCACCATACCCCTGTCTGTACATTATGCCCTGAATCTATTCTACCATGCCCAGAAATCTGCTCCTTTTATTCTCTGTCCCCAACTCACTAAACGACCAGTTTTGATAGCCATTAGCCGTACCCTCATCCTACTCCTCCTCTGTTCCTCAGGTGATGTGGAGGTTAACCCAGGCCCTGCGTATCCCCAGGCACTCTCATTTGTTGACTTCTGTTACCAAAAAAGCCTTGGTTTCATGCATGTCAGAAGCCTCCTCCCTAAGTTTGTTTCACTCACTGCTTTAGCACACTCCACCAACCCTGATGTCCTTGCCGTGTCTGAATCCTGGTTTAGGAAGGCCACCAAAA
This sequence comes from Oncorhynchus masou masou, assembly GCF_036934945.1. Lineage (NCBI taxonomy): Eukaryota > Metazoa > Chordata > Actinopteri > Salmoniformes > Salmonidae > Oncorhynchus > Oncorhynchus masou. The sequence goes on from NC_088232.1 coordinate 33,759,354, forward strand.
ATTTGGAGATTTCCATACCCAACTACAACATTTTCTGTCAAGATAGAACTGCCAAAGGGGGAGGAGTTGCAATCTACTCCAGAGATACCCTGCAAAGTTCTGTCATACTTTCCAGGTTTTTGCCCAAAGAGTTCGAGCTTCTAATTTAAAAAATAGTCTCTCCAGAGGTAAGTCTCTCACTGTTGCCGCCTGTTATAGACCCCCCTCAGCTCCCAGCTGTGCCCTGGACACCATATGTGAATTGATTGCCCCCCATCTATCTTCAGAGTTCGTTCTGTTAGGTGACCTAAACTGGGATATGCTTAACACCCCGGCAGTCCTACAATCTAAGCTAGATGCCCTCAATCTCAGACAAATTATCAAGGAACCCACCAGGTACAACCCTAAATCCGTAAACATGGGCACCCTCATAGATATTATCCTGACCAACCTGCCCTCAATCAGGATCTCAGCGATCACTGCCTCATTGCCTGCATCCGCTATTGGTCCGCGGTCAAACGACCACCCCTCATAACTGTCAAACAGTCCCCAAAACACTTCTGCAAGCAGACTTTTCTAATCGATCTGGCCCAGGTATCCTGGAAGGATATTGACCTCATCCCGTCAGTCGAGGACGCCTGGTCGTTCTTTAAAAGTAATTTCCTCACCATCTTAAATAAGCATGCCCCTTTCAAAAAATGTAGAACTAAGAACAGATATTGCCCTTGGTTCACTCCAGACCTGACTCCCTTGACCAGCACAAAAACATCCTGTGGCGGACTGCACTAGCATCGAATAGTCCCCGCGATATGCAACTTTTCAGGGAAGTCAGGAACCAATACATGCAGTCAGTCAGGAAAGTAAAGGCTAGTTTTTTCAAACAGAAATGTGCTTCCTGTTGCTCTAACTCCAAAAGCCCGAATCATATCTCTATGGCTGGCCATGCTTTCCTCCAGGCTACCCAAACCCTGGCTAACAGCTCCGCACCCCCCCTCAGCTACTTGCCCAAGCCTCCCCAGCTTCTCCTTCACCAAAATCCAGATAACAGATGTTCTGAAAGAGCTACAAAACCTGGACCCGTACAAATCAGCTGGGATAGACAATCTGGACCATCTCTTTCAAAAATTATCCACCGCCATTGTTGCAACCCCTATTAACAGTCTGTTCAACCTCCCTTTCGTATCGTCCGAGATACCCAAAGACTGGAAGGCTGCCGCGGTCATCCCCCTCTTCAAAGGGGGTGACACTCTAGACCCAATTTGCTATAGACCTATATCCATCCTGCCCTGACTTTCTAAAGTCTTTGAAAGCCAAGTTAATAAACAGATCACTGACCATCTTGAATCCCACAGTACACTCTCCACTGTGCAATCTGGTTTCCGAGCTGGTCACGGGTGCACCTCAGCCATGCTCAAGGTACTAAACGATATCAACGATATCATAACGGCCAGTGATAAACGACAGTACTGTGCAGCCATCTTCATCAACCTGGCCAAGGCTTTCGACTCTGTCAATCACCGTATTCTTATCGGCAGATTCAACAGCATTAGATTCTCAAATGACTGCCTCGCCTGGTTCACCAACTACTTCTCTGATAGAGTCCAGTGTGTCAAATCGGAGGGCCTGTTGTCCGGGCCTCTGGCAGTCTCTATGGGGGTGCCACAGGATTCAATTCTTGGGCTGACTCTCTTCTCTGTATATATCAATGATGTTGCTCTTGCTGCGGTTGATTCCCTGATCCACCTCTACGCAGACGACACCATTCTGTATACATCTGGCCCTTCTTAGGACACTGTGTTAACTGACTTAGAAACGAGCTTCAATGCCATACAACACTCCTTCTGTGGCCTCCAACTGCTCTTAAGCACTAGTTAAACCGTTTGCTGCCCGCACCCGCCCTACCGACTAGCATCACTACTCTGGACGGTTCCGACTTAAAATATGTAGACAACTACAAATTCCTAGGTGTCTAGCTAGACTGTAAATTGTCCTTCCAGACTCTTATCAAACATCTACAATCCAAAATTAAATCTAAAAATCGGGTTCCCATTTCGCAACAAAGCCTCCTTCACTTACACCGCCAAACATACCCTCATAAAACTGACTATCCTCCCGATCCTTGACTTCGGCGATGTCATTTACAAAATAGCTTCCAACACTCTACTCAGCAAACTGGATGCAGTCTATCACAGTGCCATCCGTTTTGTCACCAAAGACCCATATACCGCCAACCACTGCGACCTGTATGCTCTTGCCGGCTGGCCCTCGCTACATATTCGTCGCCAGAATCACTGGCTCCAGGTTATCTATAAGTCTATGATTGGTAAAGATCCAACTTATCTCAGCTCACTGGTCACGATAACAACACCCACCCGTAGCACGCGCTCCAGCTGGTATTTTGCACGGGTCATCCCCAAAGCCAACACCTCATTTGGCCACCTTTCCTTCCAGTTCTCTGCTAGCAATGACTGGAACAAATTGCAAAAATCGCTGAAGCTGGAGACTTATATTTCCCTCACGAACTTTAAACATCAGCTATCTGAGGAGCTAACCGATCGGTGCAGCTGTACAGTCCATCTGTAAATAGCCCACCCAATCTACCTACCTCATCCCCATAATGTTTTTATTTACTTTTCTGCTCTTTTGCACAACAGTATTTCTACTTGCACATCATCATCTGCTCATCTATCACTCCAGTGTTAATTTGCTAAATTGTAATTACTTCGCTACTATGGTCTATTTATTACCTTACCTCCTCACACCATTTGCACACACTGTATATCGACTTTCTTTTTTTTCTATTGTGTTATCGACTGTACGCTTGTTTATTCCATGTGTAACTCTGTGTTATCGTTTTTGTCGCACTGCTTTGCTTTATCTTGGCCAGGTCGCAGTTGTAAATGAGAACTTGTTCTCAACTAGCTTACCTGGTTAAATAAAGATGAAATAAAAAGTGTGACCGAAGGAATCCTGAAATAATATAATAATATATAATAATATAATAAGATAAGAAGCTGTTGAAACATGCTAAATATATTTTTTTCTCAGATGCCAGAACAGTGCTTTATTTAGCTTGCCAGGAGCTTGATTGTTTTGAGAGCTGGTCTAGCAAACATTGTGCTGTCATTATACAAAGGCAGGCAAAAGCAATACGGCCCTTAAAGGCTAAATACAGCTGCAAAAACATATTATAGGAACTGAGAATATCATGATAAATCCTGTTTATTCGTTGCGAGGTTCCTCCGGATCAGTGAAGGTAACATGTTGGTTCTTGAGCAGATGCAAGGACAAAGTTCTGTGCACCAGCGTGAAACAAAAGTAACCAAGGTGAAACACGGGAAATTACCCAAGATGTGCAACTTTTACATGTTTTGAATCACATATTGTTCATGTTAATAAAATTATATATATAATGATGTTGACATTTTTCAGTTTACGCTTCCTGGACCACCGAACACCACAACAGGTCTCTGAGATCACTTACCGTTGTCTTATGGTGATGTCTCTGAACTCTATTGGATGACCAATAGACTTGACACTCTGCATGGACACACAGCTGGGTGTAGAGGAGTCTGGTCTCTCCATCTGGTTCCTGTTGAAAGGAACACAGTAATCAGAGCTGTTAATACTATGTTCAGAATAAGTACATATTCTGCTAGTTTCACAACATGGTAATAAGGAGAGGGTCGAGGAAATCATCAAACACAAACTTGTGATCAGTAGAAACAGCTCTCCTCTGGAACTCTATTGGATGCCCCATTGACTTGTCACTCTTCATGGACAGACAGCTGGGTACAGGGGAGACTGGTCTCTCCTTCTGGATTGGGCTTTAACACATCAAAGACAGATCTTCAGACAAGCTAGTTTAGCACAGTCTGAAAAATACAGGCTAATTTAATTTCCATCCCTGCATATTATCACTGCTGAGCTTTGAGATGGATACACAAGATAACACCATCTCTTTTATACTCACCTTTCTGTTACATTGGTGGAGGCAGTGGCCCCCTCCTCTCTGTCCCCAGAAAGACTCCTTTTAGAAGCAGTGTCACTCTTCTCTTTCTCCCCAGAGACACTCATTTTACAGGCAGTGCTCCCCTTTCTGTTTTACTGTAGAAAAAGAAAGGGAACAAGTAAGATGAGATTCAGGGCAGCCTGGAAAATAAATCAAGAACTTGTACTGAGAGTGTTCTGACTGGGTGCATTACAGTATGTTTGGTATGGCAAATAACTGTAGCTTACACCACCTTAAGGCTTACACAAAGGAATGTGAAAACAGCACAGAAAATCACTGCAACAGAGCTGCTATACATAAATGACCTTTTCACCAATCACTGTCACAGCAAGGCACTCGTTCTGTATAGCCTAGTTAAGGACGGCCATTCTCATTGTATTGTTGTGGCAGAGCCCCACCTGTTTAGCTACACATATACACACATATACACACACACATATACATTGTGGTATCCCGGGAGGTCACCCTCTTGGTGATAGAGGGGAGGTACATGCCGCTACCGCTGGCTCCCTCTGCTGGGAGTACATGGGCTGGGTACCCCGACACTGATGGCTCCAAGTAGAGGTAATTAGGGGAGTGTGCAGGCCACATAAAGGGAGCACCGTGGCACACCGCAAGGAAAAACAGAGAGACAGATACGGAGCAGACCCTGAGAAGAACGACCGAGCCAAACCTACGTTATTTTGTTATGTTTATTTTGTTGCCTAGTCAAGTCGTGTTTTCTGACTAGAACCTCCATGTCTCTGTGTTAATCTTTGCACGCTCAACCCAACACCCCACGGATTACCACATATGGTGGAGAATGCGGTCATCTCAGTAGCTTTGGGTGCCGTGCGGTCGAGAGTACAGAGATTACCATGGAGGAACTGGTGGCTCAGTTTATCCTCAGCGAGCAGAAGAAACAGGCTCTCCAGGAGCGAACACTGGAGGAACAGCACCAACAAAACCTCAGACTGGTAGCAGATGTAGCCCAGATGAAGGATGGGATGGCTGAAGAGTCTAGCCCAAATTAGTTCCTGGTTAAGTTAATGGAGGAAGATGATGTGGAGATGTATTTGTGCACCTTCGAGAGGACGGCGCAGAGGGAAGGATGGCCTGAGCCCAAGTGGGCCAGCCTTTTGGCACCCTATCTCTCCGGGAAGGCCCAGAAGGCCTCCTTCGATTTGAATGCCGACCAGGCAGCAAATTATGAGGGATTCAAATGTGAAATCCGTTATGGATTCAGCCTCGCACACCATGCACAACTGGTCCATGACTGGGCCTTTGACTCCACCGTATCTCCCCATGCTCAGATGAGCGAACTGGTGCCCCTGACCAAGGGTTGGCTACGGACCGACGTACCATCCCTCCCAATAATCGATAAGGTCGTCCTGGATCGATACAGTCAGGCCCTCCCATATGAGATGAAGTCGGAGAGCATGCAGAACCCCCAGAGCCTGGAGGAATTGCTGACAGTGGTGGAAACCCACCAGAACACCCAGGACCTGCTGAAAGGGGCCTGGGATGAGAGAGTGGACACGGGGAGGGGGAAGAAAAGCACAGAGAGAGGCGAGGGGCTGAAGGGGGCCCAGACGGAACCAGCCGAGGCTGTGAAGCGGGAGGGCGACCTGAACAGACGCCGACATCCGCTGCTGGACCTAGATCAGAGGCGCTGCTATGAGTGTGCCGTGCCGGGACACCTTGCGTGGAGCTTCCCGGGCCGGGAGGAGTCCATGCCCTCTGCGTCCCCCCAGCTCCGGGGTAACCCAAATGGCGAGTTAAGTCACCTCCTGTTGGGCACACACAGACAGCCCCTCTGGTGGTTCCTGTACGAATCAATGGCGTCGATGCCAGCGCTCTGCTGGACTCTGGCAGCATGGTGACCCTGGCCCAACCGCAGTGACTCACAAGAGAGGGGAAAGACAAACCGGGAGATGAGGAGGTGACAGTGTCCAGTGTACACGAAGAGGTACCCAGCCGTGCCAGTTTGGATAACGGCTCCAAGGGGGGGGGGAGTGCCAGATGCGCGCAGGGGCTGTTCCTAAACTGCCCGTGCCCATTCTCTGCAGTAGAGATTGCCCTCTCTTCCAGGCATGCGCATGAGGTAGAAAGGAGAGGAAAAATGATGGCCGCCTGCACAACCCCCGACCTGCCGTGGGAGGTGTCCACTTCCGGTTCTGACTTGGTGTACAGGGAGAACCCTGTAAGAACGGCCCATGTTCTGAATTCTGTCGCTGTATATTTCAAAAGGGCTAAACAAATAGTTATTGAGTAACGTTACGTCCGTCCAAGCTCGCTCATTAATGTCTTAATCGAAATTACGGATGCCTCTTATCCGCTTGTCGTCCCCTTATACAATAGTTTGTACATCTCAATTGTCATTAGAAACCACATTTGTTTAGGCAAGTCAACCATATCAGCTATGTTTTTTTTTAAATGAGTAAATGAGGCTGAATGAACTGTTTCGCTGCCAGACAAGGCTCCGCATATAGCCAGGTGTTGCAGTGTTAAGATGTTGGGACAGCTTTATGTAGGCCCTAACAGTTCGTGGGCACCGTTATACTGCAATTAATGTGTTGTGTAGTGGCTTTGCTGGCATGCATCCCTGTTTTTTTGCCCCACCAAGATTTACATGCTAAAATAGCAACTGCATATGTATAACTCCCATTTATATATGGATTTGGTCATCGTCCAAAAAGTTATTACAGCTTTAAGACCAAGTGATATTCGCTGTTATTTTAGAAATGGACATCTACAAAATGACTTCGACAGTCTATATTAGCCATATATATAACTCAAAAGAGAAGTCGTTTTACAATCGGAGTTATTTGTATCTCTTATTGTCATACACTGAAGGTAAAGTATCTTTCCATATAAACCCCACACCCCTCGAGTGCAGTTCTGCAGCAACAAACATTGACGGTTTTAATATTAAAGCGTATTTTAAAGCCTACCTTTCATCGATCTAATGCGTGTTCGAGTTAAGTTTCACTTTCCAAATGAATGTGTTTCTATGAGCGCACGTCAATAAACAAAGGCGCTAGTGGAATGGAAAATGTTAAAAATAGTCAGAGGCTGCGGATTGTAGTTAGTAACCCTAACCATTTGACATTTCAACCATGAATGCTAATTCTTCAAATTTGACTGGTGAACTGTCCCAACCTGGACTCAGGGGTAGACGTAACATAGTAAAGTAAATCTGGAACAATCCAATTAGTATATGTTACATTTTGTATGGTATATATTAATTTGTGGATTTCCATCATCCATTTCGTATGCCATGTTATGAATTGCAATTCGTAGAATATGTTCAGAAATTGCTAAACGTATTTCTTACGAATGTCAATTTGTTGTGGGTAATGTTAGCTAGGGGTTAAGTGTTAAGGTTAGGTTTATTAGGGGAAGGTTTAGCTAACATGCTCTATACTACAGCTTTTGTCAAATAAAATAAAATTGTATTTGTCACATGCACAGAATACAACAGGTGTAGTAGACCTTACTGTGAAATGCCTACTTACAAGCCCTTAACTAACAATGCAGTTCAATAAATAGAGTTAAGAAAATATTTACTAAATAAACTAAAGTTTTTTTTATTTTTATAAAATCAAAAAGTAACAAGAAAAGTACATAACAACAGCGGGGCTATTTACAGGGTCAATGTGCGGGTACAGGTTAGGTAATTTGTCATTTGACTATGTATAGATAGAAAGGGAAAGTTCACCCTGGCTCTACCACTGCATATATATATATATATATATATATATAGTCATTACTACATTACGTGTTTGTCATGAACATCAAAAGTATCCACACCACAAGCTAGAACGAACGCAATTTCATTTTACTGGTACAATCATAATAATAGTATTCTACATAACATAACCGAAAATATAGTAGCACCGCCTAACGGCGTCAGCATGCTTCAGTTCTGTTTGTCCATTTTGAGAAGCCGTAGCCAGTATATGCTTCCTCGATTAGTCAGCATTAATCTAAAATAACTCAAGACATCTGTTATTCATTTTCATGTTTTTGGCTAGGAGATATTAGTCGCGCAATTTCAAATCAAACTACGATGTTTGGTGCCTCATTTCTAAATGAAAAAGAGTCGTCTCTCGTTGAATGATAACAAACACTTTATTGAAGAATTACTACAGTTGACCAATCGCTTACGAAGGGGCGTAGACTCCCGATCTTCCGCTGGCCTGGAGAAAAAAAAATGTGTGTCCGAACAGCCGAACAAATCCTTACCGATGTCTAAAACGTCACAAAACTCTCCCGAACTGTTTCGGTTGGGAAGAATGCAGCAACTAAAAAAACAAAACTATTTCTTATGAGATTTTAGGATGATTATGTGAATGGTCACATTTCTCTCATGATGCCACAACTCAACAACACGTGCCACCAGGCAAATATGTGCTGTCAATTAAACAAAACACAGGTAGTCTATGATACAGTTAACACTGTCTGCTCACTGTATAATTCCAAACAACACTGTACATAACTAAGAAGATCTAAATGCATATTCCATGAAACTAATTGGAATCAAATGGTTGGCATGCAGATGCTGCATAGACGTTCAGCCTGGTCTCAAGTATTTCTAGCCATGACCATCGCAAAGCGCATGTTTGTCAAAATTATTCTCCAACAGGTGGCGATGATGCTTCTTCAAACTCCCTGAGTGTGGCAGTGGTCTAAGCATTAACATATGCTTCTACTTGTAAAACTTAAACTTTCCAAACATACATACAGACAGTAGCTTCAGCTTACAATGATGGGCTACATGAATATGATATTGCTCCATATGAATTAAAACCGACTTGTTAAACGCAGCTCAATGTCATATGTTAAATTAAAACATGTGTAGGCTAATAGACCCGCCATTGCACAATTTCATATTAAGTGTGAAAAAAGTGAACTGTCATAGCATATAAAAGTGCGGCATGTAGCCCAGTGGTTAAACCGAAAGTTTGCTAGATCGAATCCCCGCGCTGACAAGGTAAGAATCTGTCGTTCTGCCCCTGAACAAGGCAGTTAACCCATTGTTCAAACTATAAATAAGAATTTGTTCTTAACTTACTAGCCTAGTTAAATAAAGGATACATAAAAAAATACTCAATATAGAAATGCAGTCAAAACAATAACATAAGGTCAACGTCGATGCTAAACTACGTTTGTGCCCTTATCTTGGACTGGTGTCTAATTTACAGGCGGCCTGTTAGCCAACCCCTGAGCAGGTGGGAGTTCCTGCTCTTATTTCTTGGAACTGATGCAAAATGAGCAGCAGTAATGCAGCATCCTTCCCGACCGGACGCTAGCGATAAGGAGCATTTGAGAGGTAATCCACATTCATTGGGCATTTAAATCAAATTTAGCTTTTGTGCAATCTAATTATATTTGGCGAGAGGTTGCTGGTTTTGGTTAAGTTATACAGCTTTAAAAAAGTGGACGGGTTGACTGTTTTGATTGTAGCCTGATAGTAGCGTACAGCAGTGAACAGCTAATAAAACCAACGGAATCACAGGGAAAATCGAAAACCTTGTTTCCTCATGCATTCCAGGATAATCCACATTTCCCTAAAAGGTTTGATGTGCAGCACTGGAGACTTGATGAAGACATCAATCAATCTGTAGGCTATTGGTTCATTTGAAGAACTTGTTGTAGTCTCTCGGTCTGTTAGGAAACAACTCTTTTTTTTTTTCATAATGGACCTATTTAGTTATGATGCGTGTCTGTGGGTCAGGATAATGTAATATTGTGCAGGTTTCAGTCGGTTAGTGCGACACTGAAGGTACATTGCAGAGATTTTACACCACTGACAGACACACCCCTCACTATACCGTCGCCGATATTGTGTTGATTAGTGCCCATGCACAGCCTGTTACTCTCGGGTCACTTTGAATACATTTAGGTTAAAGGCTATAACCTAATTAAATCAAACCAGCAACGGTTACACCAGCTTCTTCTTCTAAGATGTCTGATAAATGTGGATTAGATTGCCATATCAGTGTGTTACTGCAATCACCAGTGGGATGTAAACTCAAACATTACCAATCCCCAAAGCAACATGGTAATTGCTACTCCACCTTAAATTATTTTATGCTTTCAGTCACACGAGGTATTGAGAAGCCATTATTAGCATCCATTATTAGCCCCTTTCTTAATTTTCTGTGATTTTTATTTAACTAGGCAAGTCGGTTAAGAACAAGTTATTGTTTACAATGACAGCCTAGGAACAGTGGGTTAAGGGGCAGAACGACAGATTTTTTTTTTTACCTTGTCAGCTCAGGGATTCATTCGAGCAACCTTTCAGGTACTGGCCCAATGCTCTAACCACTAGGCTACCTGCCGCCCCCTGCATTTGGAAAGTATTCTGACCCCTTGACTTTTTCCACATTTTGTTACGTTACAGCCTTATTCTAAAATGGATTTAAAAATAAATCCTCAATCTGCACACATAATGACAAAGCAAAAACAGGTTTTTAGAAATGTTTGCAAATGTATTAAAAAACTGATAATTTATTTACAAAAGTATTTAGACCCTTTGCTATGAGACTTGAAATTGAGCCCGGGTGCATCCTGTTTCCATTGACCATCCGTGAGACGTTTCTACAACTTGATTGGAGTCCACCTGTGGTAAATTCAATTGATTGGACATGATTTGGAAAGGCACACACCTGTCAATATAAGGTCCCACAGTTGACAGTGCATGTCGGAGCAAAAACCAAGCCATGAGGTTGAAGGAATGGTCCGTAGAGCTCCAAGACAGGATTGTGTCAAGGCACAGATCTGGGGAAGGGTACCAAAAAATGTCTGCAGCATTGAAGGTCCCCAAGAACACAGTGGCCTCCATCATTCTTAAATAGAAGAAGTTTGGAACCACCAAGACTCTTCCTCGAGCTGGCCACCCGGCCAAACGGAGTAATCAGGGGAGAAGGGCCTTGCTCAGAGAGGTGACCAAGAACCCGATGACAGAGCTCTAGAGTTCCTCTGTGGAAACATACATTTCTGCAGCACTCCACCATTCAGGCATTTATAGTAGAGTGGCCAGACGAAAACCCCTCAGTTAAAGGCACATGACAGCCCGCTTGGAGTTTGCCTAAAGGTCTCTGACCATGAGTTACCAAAATCGAACTCTTTGGCCTGAATGCCAAGCGTCACGTCTGGAGGAAACCTGACACCATCCCTACGGTGAAGCGTGGTGGTGGCAGCATCAGAGACTGGGAGACTGGGCGATTAGTCAGGATCGAGGGAAAGATGAATGGAGATAAGTACAGAGATCCTTGATGAAGTATTTGCACTGGTGCCAGACAATGCTGCAAACATGAAGGCTGCTTGATGTAAAGTGGATGAGTCCTACCCTGGCATCACACCCGTTGGCTGTGCTGCTCATGTGTTGAATCTGCTCCTCAAGGACATGGCACTGAAAACAATGGATACACTCTACAAGAGAGCCAAGGAAATTGTTAGGTATGTTATGGGTCAGTAAGTTATAGCAGCAATCCAACCTCACCAAGCAAAGTAAGAAGAATAAGAGCACCACATTGAAGCTGCCCAGCAACACCCATTAGGGTGGTGTTGTCATCATGTTTGACAGTCTCCTGGAGGGGAAGGAGTCTCTCCAAGAAATGGCCATATCACAGTGTGCCGACATGAACAGCCCCATCAAGAAGATCCTCCTGTATGATGTATTTTGGGACAGAGTGGTAAGCAGCCTGAAACTCCCAAAAGCAGTAGCCATTGCATGGATTGAGGGAGACTGTGCCATCCTTTCTGATGTTCAGACTCTGCTTGCAAATGTAAGAGAAGAAATCCAAACTGCCCTGCCCACTTCACTGTTGCTCCAAGCAGAAGAAACTGCAGTTCTGAAATACATCAAAGCGTGAAGACTTCTGCTTGAAGCCCATTCACGCCGCAGCGTACATGTTGGACCCCAAGTATGCTGGCAAGAGTATCCTGTCTGGTGCAGAGATCAACAAGACCTATGCTGTCATCACTACCGTGTCTCGCCACCTTGGCCTGGATGAGGGCAAGGTTCTTGGCAGTCTGGCGAAGTACACTTCCAAGCAAGGGCTTTGGGATTCAGATACGATATGGCAGTCGTGCCAACGTATCTCATCAGCCACCTGGTGGAAGGGACTTTGTGGATCTGAGGCTCTTTCCCCTATTGCCTCAATCGTCCTCCAAATCCCCCCAACATCAGCCACCTGAGAGTGCAACTGGTCCTTGTTTGGGAACACACATACCAAAGCACGCAACAGGCTGACCAATACAAGGGTTGAAAAATTGGTGGCCATCCGGGCAAATTTGAGGCTTTTTGAGCCTGACAACGAGCCATCCTCAACAAGGTTTGAAAGTGACAGTGAAGATTAGGCCTTAGCATCTGATATTAAAGAGGTGGATATTGAGGAGGTCCAGTGAGAAGACATGGAAGCTTGAGAGGAAGACAACCATAACTTTAGTTTCTAGACTATCATGTATGTTGGAAAGATTTCTGGGAGATTTGTTGTTCAAGAATCAACTCATTTAATTAAAGTTCAATTTATAACTAAATAGGTTTTTATTTCTATTGGAGGGATGTAATAATTTGCAATTATGTCTACTTATGATAAGGTAAAAGGTGTATATTTCCAATGCAAAAAAAAATCTACATTTTAAATGGTATTAATTTGCATATATTTTTGTTAATTCCATGGAAAGTTTCCACCTCTGAATATTCCCCAAAATGTTGAACCCTAAATACCATATAGCTTCCCTGTTACGTTTCATGCTATTCAATAGGAATGCACGATATATCGGTGAGCTTATTGGAATCGGCTGATATTAGCTAAAAAAGGCCAAGATCGGCATTGGCCCAATGTCTAGTTTAACGTCAATGTCAAAACTGACGTGCATACCTAACGTACGCAGATGGCGCCATGAAAATTACAGCGCTACACACAACAAAAGCAGAAACGTACTAAGGGAACACTTCCAACAACTGTTCAAGTCGAGCAGTCATTTGAAAGAGTAAGAAAATTTCAGCGAGACAACTCAAAGGTGAAATCCTATTAACGCCAAGATAATGGAATTCATTGCCCTTGACAATCAACTTTCCTCTGTGGATGATGTTGGTTTTTGCCAACTGGTCAAGCCCCGGTACACACTATTTTTCAGATGTTGCCCTACTTGAGTTACACAGTATTGTTGAAACGTACATCTATGAGCTACTTGCTATGGGTGTCACTGCTATTAGCTTCAAGACTGACATTTGGACCAGCAACGTCAGCCCCAAGAGCATGCTGAGTCTGACAGCACAGTGGGTCGACGAGGATTTCGTACTGAGAAAAGCCGTATTGCATGTTCAAGAATGTGCTGGTTCTCATACCGCTGCTGCCATATCATTGGCATCTGAGAACATGTTTGAAACATGAACACCCTCCTAGTGCCATTCGAACAACTGACTCGAGAGAAGCTAATCAACTGTGTCTGCAGCAGACGTGAGCAGACGCTGGGCCAATTTGTGTGCCACCTTATGGGACTCCCAATCACGGCCAGATGTGATACAGCCTGAATTCGAACCAGGGACTGTAGTGATGCCTCTTGCACTGAGATGCGGTGCCTTAGACCGGTGTGTGTGAACTATTTAACTGTACTAGAATGCTTAAAATGTTTATCGTTTCTTTGGCAAGGAAAATATTGGATATCTGTATCGGCCAGAAAAGTCATATCGGTGCATCCATACTATTCAACGGCAGTCCTCAGGGACTCGTTCTAACACAACCCAACTCAAACTTCCTCTCACATCAAATATATCCGTTTTCCCCATAGACATGTACCGACAGTCATGTATCTACCTCGCATTTGCCTTTGGAATTATACTTCTATTACCCTCTCACAGGTCCCATTACTCCCAATCCATGACTCCCTACTGCCCAGGGCTAAGCTGTCTGTATTGGACTGACCCCTCTGCAACAGACTGGTTTAGGCCTCATATTGGGGCTTGGTCTAGTTCTGAACTGTGGGACTCTGCTCCACACAGAGATTCAGTCAGACACCCCAGGAGCCCGGAGAGAAGCCTGGGATTTGTGGTTTTACTCAGTGCCTCTAATTGGCTTCATTCGTGTAACTCATCTGTCTACCTGTTACATGGGTGATATGTGAGTTGTGTTGATTAAATACATTAATGAGATTGTTTGCCAGTGCCATTTTTTTAAATGTCATTTTTTTAATCATCTATTGATGTCTAAATCAAATCTGCCAGACATCACTGACTAGGAACAGAACTCTCAACAGAAATGTTATGAGGTTGTATCGCCACTGTTTCTTATTCCAATCTAAGACAGTATATCTAGATGTTTATATAAGTAGCCTCTAGTTTTTATAGTAGCATGAATGCTCTTCCTTTGTAGCCTACAAAATGAGAGCTACTTAAACTGCCAGCCTGGCCACAATTATCAATGGCATAGTCTATACAGCAGGCTGGGTATACACACAGTGACAGTGCTCCTTAGGGAGCCTACTGAGCATGTTCAGTGCAAACAGGAAACAGGTGTTCAGTTTGTTGAACAGGGCCAGTGTGTGCAGTCATCACCATCGTCACGTTATGGATCACCCAGCCTTCAGTAAGAGGCTGCCTTGGCCAGAAGAGTCCTTTGAGCAGCCATTCTGAGTGTGTGTGTGTGTGCATTTGTGTATGAGAGAAAGGGTGAGAAGGTAGTAAATAAGGAGAAAGCCCCCCTCCACCCCCACTTTAGAACAGGTGGAACAGCAGATTGTATCCCCTAGGCCTCCTCCAGGCTGGGCCTCTTAAGGACTCCCCTTCTTCCCCCTGTGTCTATGGACAGATGGACGTTCCTCAGTAGCCTGTGGTCTGCAGACAACCAGAACTGCTCAGGCCTAAACCAACTGTGATACAGAAATAAACCTGACATAATAACTAGCTTTATAACAGCGTTTTGCCTTTTCCAATAGAACCTACAGTATTAGTAGAAAGATAGTCTTATGGCTTTACATTCAATTGCATAACTAATGACCATTAACCTCTTACACTTATGGTGGCGCTATTTCATTTTTGGAAGAAAAACGTTCCCGTTTTAAACAAGATATTTTGTCACAAAAAGATGCTCGACTATGCATATAATTGCTACTGTTCGAAAGAAAACACTCTGACGTGTCCAGAAATACAAATATCTTCTCTGTGCGTGCCCTTTAACGTGAGCTTCAGGCAAAACCAAGATGACTTGGCATCCAGGAAATGACAAGGATTTTTGAGGCTCTGTCTTTCATGATCTCCTTATATGGCTGTGAACGCAAGAGGAATGAGTCTGCCCTTTCTGTCGTTTCCCCAAGGTGTCTGCAGCATTGTGACGTATTTGTAGGCAGATCGTTGGAAGATTGACCATAAGAGACTACATTTACCACGTGTCCGCCCGGTGTCCTGCGCCGAAATTGGTGCGCAAAATTGGTGCGCAAAAGTCACCAGTATTTTTCCATGGGGCACAGAGAGAGAAGCAAGCTTCCACGAACTGCATGTCAATGAAGAGATATGTGAAAAAACACCTTGAGGATTGATTCCAAACAACGTTTGCCATGTTTCGGTCGATTATTATGTAGTTAATCCGGAAAAAGTTTCACGTTGTAGGTGACTGCATTTTCGGTTCGTTACGGTAGCCAGGCGCAATGTAGAAAACGGAACGATTTCTCCTACACACAGACGCTTTCAGGAAACACTGCGCATTTGGTATGTGGCTGGGAGTCTCCTCATTGAAAACATCAGAAGCTCTTCAAAGGTAAATGATTTTATTTATTTGGTTAATCCGGAAAAAGTTTCACGTTGTAGGTGACTGCATTTTCGGTTCGTTACGGTAGCCAGGCGCAATGTAGAAAACGGAACGATTTCTCCTACACACAGACGCTTTCAGGAAACACTGCGCATTTGGTATGTGGCTGGGAGTCTCCTCATTGAAAACATCAGAAGCTCTTCAAAGGTAAATGATTTTATTTATTTGGTTATCTGGCTTTTGTGAAAATGTTGCGTGCTACATGCTACACAAAATGCTATGCTAGCTTTGCATACTCTTACACAAATTAGTCAATTTCTATGGTTCAAAAGCATATTTTGAAAATCTGAGATGACAGTGTTGTTAAGAAAAGTCTAAGCTTGAGAGCAAACGCATTATTTTAATTTTATTTGCGATTTTCAGAAATCGTTAACGTTGCGTTATGCTAATGAGCCTGAGGCTTAGTCACAATCCCGGATCCGGGATGGGGAGTTTCAAGAGGTTAACATAATAGGAGCTATTAGGGCTAGATTCAGTCTTTATCACTTGCTGTGTGATGCTGGTCATGCGTATATCACATCCTTCTGTTATTAATTTTTTTTTAATTTGACCTTTATTTAACCAGGTAGGCTAGTTGAGAACAAGTTCTCATTTGCTACTGCGACCTGGCCAAGATAAAGGAAAGTAGTGTGACACCGACAACACATGGAGTAAACAAGCCAATGACACAGTAGAGAAAGAAAGTATATACAGTGTGTGCAAAAGGCTTGAGGAGGTAGGCAATAAATAGGCCACAGGAGCTAAATAATTACAATTTAGCAGATTAACACGAGTGATAAATGAGCAGATGATATGCAAGTAGAGATACTGGTGTGCAAAAGAGCAGAAAAGTAAATAAAATAAACTGTATGAGGTAGGTTGATTGGGTGATCTATTTATAGATGGACTATGTACAGCTGCAGTGATTGGTTACCTGCTCAGATATTTGGGGGAAATGAGTCTCCAACTACAGCTTTTTTTAAATTATTTTTTGCAATTTGTTCCAGTCACTGGCAGCAGAGAACTGGAAGGAATGGTGACCAAATGAGGTGTTTGCTTTGGGGATGATCAGTGAGATATACCTGCTGGAACGTGTGCTACGGGTGGGTGTTATCGTGAACTAAGATAAGGCGGAGCCTTACCTAGCATAGACTTATAGATGACCTGGAGCCAGTGGGTCTGGCGACGAATATGTGGCGGGGGCCAGCCGACTAGAACACACAGGTCACAGTGGTGGGTGTTATAAGGTGATTTGGTAACAAAATGGATGGCACTGTGATAGGCTGCATCCAGTTTGCTGAGGAGAGTTTTGGAAGCTATTTTGTAGATGACATCGTCGAGGATCGGTAGGATAGTTTTGCGGCATGAGTAAAGGAGGCTTTGTTGCAAAATAGAAAGACAATTTTTACTTTGGATTGGGGATGTTTAATATGAGTCTGGATGGAGAGTTTAGTCTAGCCAGACATCTAGGTATTTATAGTTGTCCACATATTCTAGGTCGGAACCGTCCAGGGTGGTGATGCTAGTTAGGCGGGCGCGGGCAGCGAACAGTTAAAGCATGTATTTGGTTTTATTTGCGTTTTAAGAGCAGTTGGAGGCCACAGAAGGAGTGTTGTATGGCATTGAAGCTCATTTGGAGGTTAGTTAGCACGGTGCTCTGTTATCAGAGCTCTGCTGCTCCATTGCTTCAAAATGGCAATATTCACTCATCTCAATTCTTTAATTTGATAGGATTATCGGCGGGCTTTACTCTGACCTGTGAAAAGTGAGTGATGTCAGAAACCACCCGAGGAGTCTTTCGGTGTGTGCTTCAAAATCTCTCTTACATTTCAATTAGGGGGCTTCAGAACATTTCTTTAGCCTGTGGGGAGAACCTGCTACCTCTGCTTTAGCCTGTGGGGAGGACCTCCATGTCTGGACCTGCTATTGTTTTATTTATGCTAATTGCAAGCCCTCGGAGAGGGTCCTTTTTATATAGAGGTCGACCGATTAATCGGAATGGCTGATTTTAATAAATCAAGTTTTCATAACATTCGGAAATCGGTATTTTTGGACACCGATTTTGCAGATTTTATTTTTTTATGTAATTTTTTTAACACCTTTATTTAACTAGGCAAGTCAGTTAAGAACAAATTCTTATTTTCAATGACGGCCTAGGAACGGTGGGTTAACTGCCTTGTTTACCTTGTTAGCTCGGGGGATTCAATCTTGCAACCTTACTGTTAACTAGTCCAATGCTCTAACCACCTGCCTCTCATTTTATTAAACCTATCTTATAAAAAATCAATCAATCAATCAATCATAATCATTAGTTAACGACACATGGTGTATATTACTAGTTCATCTAGCGTGTCCTGTGTTGCATAAAATCGATGCAACGCAGGGAGATGATTTAACAAAAGCGCATTGGCGAAAAAAGCACAATCATTGCACGACTGTACAATGATTGTGATTACACACAGGTGGATTGTATTTATCATTAGTAATTTAGGTCAACATTGGATCATTCAGAGATCCTCACTGAACTTCTGGAGGGAGTTTGCGGCACTGAAAGTAAAGGGGCTGAATAATTTTGCACGCCCAATTTTTCAGTTTTTGATTTGTTAAAGTTTGAAATATCCAATAAATGTTGTTCCACTTCATGATTGTGTCCCACTTGTTGATTCTTCACAAAAAAATACAGTTTTATATCTTTATGTTTGAAGCCTGAAATGTGGCAAAAGGTCGCAAAGTTCAAGGGGGCTGAATACTTTCGCAAGGCACTGTAGGTCTATGATTTGATAGAGCAGTCTGACTGAGCGACGGTGGGCAGCAGTAGGCTCGTAAGCATTCATTCAAACAGCACTTTCGTGCATTTTGCCAGCAGCTCTTCGCAAGCCCAGCGCTGTTCATGACTTCAAGCCTATCAGCCAACTGGCTGGTGTAAACGATGTGAAATGGCTAGCTAGTTAGTAGGGTGCGCGCTAATAGCGTTTCAAACGTCACTCGCTCTGAGACTTGGAGTAGTTATTCCCCTTGCTCTGCATGGGTAACGCTGCTTCGAGGGTGGCTGTTGTCGATGTGTTCCTGGTTCGAGCCCAGGTAGGAGCGAGGAGAGGGACGGAAGCTATACTGTTACACTGGCAACTAAAGTGCCTATAAGAACATCCAATAGTCAGGTATATGAAATACAAATGGTACAGAGAGAAATAGTCCTATAAATACTATATTAACTACAACCTAAAACCTCTTACCTTGGAATATTGAAGTCTCATGTTAAAAGGAACCACCAAGTTTCATATGTTCTGAGCAAGGAACTCAAACGTTACCTTTCTTACATATCACATATTGCACTTTTACTTTCTTCTCCAACACTTTGTTTTTGCATTATTTAAACCAAATTGAACATGTTTCATTATTTATTTGAGACTAAATAGATTTTTATTGATGTATTATATTAAGTTAAAATGCGTGTTCATTCAGTATTGTTGTAATTGTCATTATTACAAATTTAAAAAAATGTAATCGGCCGCTTTAATCGGTATCGGCTTTTTTTGGTCCTCCAATAATCGGTATCGGTGTTGAGAAATCAGAATCGGTCGATCTCTAGAGGCTGCTTTGTCATAATTCTTGAACATCACTCTCTGTTCCTTGTTTTACTTCATTTAATGATTGAATCAGATTCAGATGGCATGCCTACTAATAATCAGTTTAATATCGGATTTATGGCAGAGTGCTGAGTATTGGCATTAGTCATGTAAACACCTTACTCTGCTTATCTTATCTGATTTTTCTGACCAATGTTTCGATTTATTAGGACATATAAACATCTTAATCGGTGTTCCAGTTGTGTATTTGATCTGCACATGTGCCAGCACCAGATAGCGCAAGCTTCCCTCTTATGCGCGACTGAAAGGTTGCGTCTTATAAATTGTTTCCACACACAAACTTTATTTAACCAAACTCCCAATCAAATAGCATCTCAAAAATAACAAGGTCACTGTGGTAGAACGTTTATTTTGATTGGCAAATTTCTGCATTTATCAAAAGTCTCATCAGTAGACAAGATTATTGGGGAAATCGTACTTCTTACAAAGCATGTAAACATTTTAAACAAACTATATTAACCTAACTATCCAAAATATTTGCATCATTGTGTGTGTGTGTAACCATTAGTGTGTTCCCCTCATGCACTGGCAGAAACATTGATCAGAAAACCGGCCATGATTACAACCCACTCCAACTGACAATTGCTTTCAGTCAGTATCCTGAGGTACAAACATGGACTAGGCCTACCTCAGTTGGCCTTTGTAACATAATGTGCTGTTTGCAGGCTTGATTCGTGTTTCACAATAACCTTTTGAAGGGGTACTCTAATTGGGATGACACAGCTGTTGGTCAGAGATGCAGATAATGGATTTCAGAGAATGATTTGACTGAACTGGTTGTGAGTAATGGGTAGAAGCAGACCCATTGAGCTGTTTGCATTGCAGGTTTAGTGTTACCCAGATTTACCCTTTCAGGGTTTGTTTGTATAAAGTATTTTTCTGAGCATCATGGCAGCAAAACCTCAGTTGAGCGCGCGCGTATGCGCACACACACACATCCACTTCTGCTGTTTTTCTGGTGCATTGAGCAAATTAGCCGGTCTGAGCTAGCATTGCTCTTTTTTTTTTAAATTGCCTCCTCGTCTTAACTGAGGTTTCAGGATCAGCTCTTTTCCCTTCCGCTTTCTGATGCTCTGGCCAGATGAGCCTCTGTTCCTAGTACTGCCTGCCAGCCAGTCATGGGAGAGAGGCACTTTTATAGCCTGAGCCAAAAATCCAGTTTCTAATCTGCTGCATTGGCTCATTGTTCTTATTCAGGAATGAGGATCAGAGGAACGATCAGAACACCCAAGGCTCTAATATTCCCACGCAGGCAACAGAGTCTGAAGGACTTATAGGAAAGTGTTTGTACATTTTACTTGATTGCCTTTTTTTAAACCAGGCTGCCATTTTGGAGGTCGGAATCATAAGTGAGTGTGTGTGTGGGTGTTTGTTTGTTTGTGAGGAAATGTGTGTGTGTGTGTGTGAGCCACAGAGACTTAGTGAGGGGTGGGGTGTAGTACTGTACAAAACAGTGTAGCGTAAACTGCTGAGTTGCATTGCTTGAGACTGAAGTTGGTTGTAGTGCCCCATGACCTGACAGTGGGTAGCCCACAGCATCCTGCCCTGCAGTGTGGAGCTTCTGTACAGTAGATGAGGCACACATCACATCAGGAGCAGGATCAAGCCCTCTGGTGATGAAAGACTCAGGAGGGATGCTATAGCTAGCAAGGAGTGGCTATGGAGGAAGGGGAGGGACATCTGTGAGCCGATGCAGGTCTGTCTGAACTACAGTATGTTAAGCTCTTATTTGTTGGAGAGTGAGTATCTCTACCTTAGATTGTCGGGCTGTTTCCCTGTGTGTTGTATACCTCTATTGTGTATCTCTCCCTGTGCACGGCCGTTCAGTTTTGTGGTCTGCACTTGCTCACCAAGCGATGCAGTCACAGCTACTGTCTTTAGTGAATGGTTATTGGTTATATTTAATATCTGTAATATTCACAATCCTCTCGGTGCTTATCATTTCATCTATAACTAGTATGATAAAGCATCACCATTATACACTAAAGTAAAAGAAAATATCATTTTAATACATGTCATGCAAGTCTCTCTTGTGCTTTTGGTTACTGATAGGTTGGGCCACAGTTGGGCATTTGTGTTATTCCATCATTTTGTTTGTTTGCATAAACAGCAGTGTTCATTGTTGGATAGCCCTTTCCGAGATCACATTACTGTGTCTCTGGCTGTATTGCTTGTTGGAAGAGCGCTTTTGCTTCAAGTCTGTAGTCAGCATATTTTTTACTGTGCACAGCTGTAGTTAAGTGGTTAGAACTCTTATTGGAAGTGAACACTCATTTAACAGATAATGAAAATGGCATGCTGGGACAGTGAGGAGGGCAAATTCGATCACTCGTGTAGAACCACATCTCCTCAGACAGTGTTGGGTCTGATTTGGTCCTGTATCCATGGGAACTTCCCTCCCAGTGTTGTCCTCAGAGAAACCCAGATGCTCTGGGCAGCAGACAGATGCTGCACAATGATCTGATACCAATCTCTTCACAGATAGCGCTCTACATGAGTGTGCCCAGTGTGAAGTATATGCCTAGTGGTTTTATAGCTTATAATGTCATTTTCAAATCTCCATTCATGTAGCCATGTCCCAGTCTGATTTTTGCATCTGCTAGCAGTTCATCAGCTCGCCCACTGATGCTTGCAGGAAATATCTGCTTGTTGCTCCAGCTCTCCATCTGCACAGCAAGCGCCCCATGGGTTACTCTAACATCACATACCGTAAAGTGCCCTAGATTCACAGGAAGTGACGTCATTGACGCAGTCAAATCACACCAAAGTGCAGTCCATTAATGTTTTGAGGGTTTGGATGCCTAGTAGCGTTTCCTTGCTCTCTGCAGTTTTGGCTGCCTTTTTACTGCTGCAAATAACTGACTCAGTTATTTGAGGAACCTTTAAAATTAAAGCATAACCTTGTTCAACATGTCTCCTACTCATGTCTAAGTATTAGTTTGCAGTACAGCAAGGTTCACATAGGGCTTAGGTGATGATATTGACTTTACTGTGTCCATTTGTAGAGTGAAAAGTGTATACAAATACTGTAGAGCTAAGAGATGATCTTTGTATTGATTGGTCAGAGAGCTTGGGAGTGTACGTAGCTGCAGTTAGCTTGCTCAGACCCTGACCGAGGCCACAGCAGCGTGAGTGATGTGCTTATCTGTGTTCTCATCCATACCCAGGGAAATCCACAGATACCGTCAATAAACTCTACCTCAGCAAGCTGCTCATGGATCAGTTGAGTACACAGTGGAAAGCCTCTAAGCTACGCAGTATCATGAATTACTTCATTTTTACAATACCAATTTAGTGTACATCACCTCATTTATTGTAAGCAGTGTTGTGGTGCATACTCTAATCAATATTGTCCTGCTCCTGCGGTCCATCTCTTGCTCATGATTTGCGGTTCTTTAATAAGTCATTCTGCTGGGAATGAAGCTGTATCTGTAGGCTACCCCACTGAATTGTTCACAGCGGCCAGGCTATGTGACCTGTCCACTTCCTGTCCGTCTGTGGGCCAGTGAAGATTGACGGCCGCTCGTTATCTCCACATGGCGCTCCAGTCCACTGCTGCCGTCACACGGCTTTTTAGAGACCATCCATGGCTTTTTAATAGACCTTCATGACTTGCTCATAATCAGCTCATGGTGAAAGCCACACGCTTGTGATACTAGGACTGGCATCACTCTGCCATGGCCTGTTGACAAGACCAGGGAATATTATTACTGCTTGATAACCACTCGGTGGGTGTTTCACCTGCCATAAATGTCATGATTGACTGTTGATGGGGTGAAAAATAGCGGAGGCACATGTTAAACCTATCCTAGTTTTTAAGATCCAACTATAACCAGAATGTTTGATTTACGGCTTAGTTTTCTCTGAGAGGAACAATAATATGCCTCGGTATGATGACAGCCTATGGTCTTTTGACAGGCTGTCTGTTTTTATCACTGGGAAGATACTTCAGATGATGGCTGTGCTGTTTAGTAAGACATCCAGGCTATTGGATATGCACACTTACTGCAATATCCCCAAGGATAGAAAGGACTCTACAGAGGGTGTTGGGTTACAGTTTCAGGAGTCACTTCTTGTTTGTGTGGGGTGCTCTGGAATCAGACTAACAAATAGGCCTTCTGTATTGGGGTGAATGGGGAAAACGACAAACTACGATGGCAACAAGCGACATGAAGGAAGCACATGCCAAACATTATCTCATTGGATTTATGGAAGCTATTAGTTTTCACCTGGTCCTTTGTGACCTCCAGATAAAATGTGTTGTGTGTGTGTGTGTAGGCACACAGACCAAGGTCAATGCCATGCCACTTGGGCCTGAAGGCATTGGAGGGATCCTCTTTGTGCATGTACAGACAGGCTGAGTGGCCCATAGGGAATCCACTCTGTTGTCCTATTCTTATTGGTCGTATGTGCAGGATACACATGGTGTTCACCGTCCAACTAAATGCTTATTTGTTCTTCTTTAAAATTGCATACTTTTTAAATCCTAATCGCTTTACTGTTTCTCTCCTCAGTTGTGTTTGTATGACTTCAGCCCCTGAGACATAGGCCGAGGCTCACTCATGGCGGACTCTAAGCTGTTTGTGACGGGGGCGCCCCCTCTGGATGAGAGGGATATGGAGCTGGATGTGCTGGGCTTCCTGGACTCTCTGGGGGAGGACAACATCACTGCAGCAGAGAGGTGCTACCGCTCCCACTCCCGCAGCAGTGTCCTGCAGGGCCTGCCCTTTGGAGGGGTGCCCACGGTCCTCGCCATTAATGTTGTCATGTGGATGGTATGTTGCTGACACAGAGATGTGTATACACACACACACACACACACACATACGGATACATTTATGTTCGCACACTACAGTGTTACGACAATCTCAACCTTTCATTTTATCTCTGATGCCATGATAGTTAACATTGTTTAGTACACTTTCTTATCCTTCCCAGATAGAGGAAGTGGTATGATATGAAAAGAAAGCCAATAAAAAGCTAAGCCTCTCTTGACAACTCCACTTGCTCTACCTACAAGCCTTCACGTTCGTATGCACATGATGCATAGACTGTACACATTCTCCTCCTCTCTCTAGCACAGTATGTCGCCATGCTCATACTGTTTCTAAATATGCAGAAGGATTACCCTCCCCACTCCAGGATAATAATAGATATAAAATGAGTGAATGGACACATCTGTTCCACTGTCAGTTCTTGTAAAACTAGATTCCCTCTGTTTATCAGTCTGTCTACCAGCCCTGTTTAATTGACTCACTGTGATTGTTCCCTGGTTGTCAGGACAACACAGAAGGTTTAGAGCAGTGTCTTAACGAAGGGTCCAAATGAAGTCAACTTGATTACCCCCATGTGACGGCAGCATGCCTCTGCACCAATCAGAACTTCACACAGAATAATAATCTGTGGGGCATCAGCAGAACATGGACACCCACGCAGGGACAAGAAATAGAAGACAGTAGAGAGAGGTGGAGAGAAACAAGGATATCATCTATGCAGAGAGCTTGCGAATTGCATTTGGCTATGAAAGTAAAAGCAGAATTTATTAATCTCATCACCGCTTAATCCAATACCTTGTCAAACATTGTCCTCATTACCCATGCATGGCTTTACACCATTAGGTAATGTATAGTTCAATCTCTTTAATGAGAGATCTTGCTTTTCTTTTAACAACATACTCCTCCTTACCCAGTCCCCAATATCTCATCTAGCCAGCAGATGATTTACAGTGCATTCAGAAAGTATTCAGACCTCTTGACTTTTTCCACATTTTGTTACGTTAAATAAAGCCTTATTCTAAAATGTATTAAATCGTTTTTTCCCCTCCGTCAATCTACACACAATACCCCATAATGACAAAGCAAAAACAGGTTTTTAGAAATGTATCACAACCCAGAAAGGTTTCCTTCAGACGTGACACTTGGCATTCAGGCCAAAGTGTTCGATCTTAGTTTCATCAGACCATGTTATTTTTTTACCGGTTTTTGCTTTGACATTATGGGGTATTGTGTGTAGATTGACAGGGGAAAAACTATTTAATATATTTTAGAAAAAGGCTGTGACCTACAGTGTAACAAAATGTGGATAAGGTCAACGGGTCTGACTACGCTGTTCATTTTATAGATCTATTCCACAGGATATTGTATAAAATGAGAGATGGTCATGTTTTTTCCATACAGTGTATTATGTGCTCTCCAACACGTTCTCACTCTCTCTCTCCTTCATAATGATTCCCTGGTTCTCACTTCCTGTGTTTGAGAGCAGGGGACAGGGTCTATTCACAGTTGTCTTGCTATTAACCAGTGGGCCTAAATGTTTTTGTTCCAGCACCAAACCTTTATTTAAATGTTTTGTCTGATAAGAAAATGTTTTACTGATACATTTTAATGACAAAAATAAACAATACAATGTGCTGCGCTAGTCAGTAGCAGGCACTGCAAGAAGCCTCTGTAGTGACGTAGCTACTGACTGGTTGGCTAGTTGAGACCGAAGAGACGAGAACGTTTTTCTAACTGAAGTATATATTCTGACTGACACAGTGCCCTCCTGTGGACTGAAGCAGTACTACAACATTTAACCCTGTTTTTAAAATTGGCAATGTTGAGGTGGTAGAACTGGCTAAATGAAGTGAGTCAGAGGTCTTATAACCTATTCCATTCTACAGGTAAACATTTCCATATAGGCTATAACTATTTGTAAAAAATAAATTTAAAAAAAGCTTATTAAATTGGTGAAATTATTTAATTGAGCATTTATTTTTATTCACTTAGCTATTTACTTTTTCTAGTGTTGCATTGTCAAGTAAGCATTTCATTGCAGTGAGTATTTCATGTGTATATGAAAAATAAACAAACTTGAACTTTGATGGGGAGAGGAGAAAAGATGGCCATTTTAGTGTTTGTACAGAATATTGAAAATACACAGGCCCTTAAATTGTGACCTCAAATGTTGTGTCATTTGAAAATCTCACACTAGCTGGTAGAACTGATGAGGTCTTAACTTATCCATTCTACAGGTACATTTTTAGGGGCTTATGTTTCTTTGTATTCATATAGTCTATATTGCTTCTTATCTGTCATATTCAGAGTTGTGTTATGCGCACACTTGAATTTGTCTTCACAGTTGAGATGCCCTGGTCATGTCAGTATACTGTAACTCTAAAGAGCAACTGGCCCTAAAAATCCACTTCTCCTTTAGAAAACTGCATGTGGCTTCGATAGGAGTCAGGATCAATTTGGTAATGAAATCGGTCTCATCCAAAAATGAGTTTTGTGAGACTTGTGGTCATGACTGCATCACAACGTAAATTAAGGTTGGTTTTGTTTCAATCCTGCCCACAGCTGGCAGCACACAAGTGATCATCAAACTTAAAGGTGTGCAACATGAACATATTGTCTCATTTACATTGTAAGTTATTCACCATCTCTAACTAGCCCTGGAGATAGGCTATCCAAAGTCATTCAGGTCGCACACCAGCTGGCTGACGCTATCAGGCGACATGATTTGGCTAACCCTTCCCACCTGCAAACACACGAGACACCCACATCAAGCCACACCCCAAAACTTACTCACGTTTGAGTCCAGTCGTGTGACTGCCAGCATTTCTTAATGACTCAAATCATCTAAAACGAGGCCATTTGCCCTTTCAAACTAGACAAGACAGAGATGGCAACAGAAGAATAGGTGCTGGAGAAAATCCCCAGACCGCACAGAGACCTATATTTGAAGTTGTCGGGTAGTTTTTGGCAATACACTATAGATGTATGTGTTTCAGAGTACAGATCCACAAAAGCAACTAATTGAGTACTTGCAGTGTCTGCTGTGGGAAGGTACACGTTACCTGAAAAATATCTAGTCTTTCAATGTTCTAATCTCTCAATATTCATCTCAAAGTGCACTAAATTCATGCATTTTGCTGTTGAAATTCCATACGGTCTTTGCGCTAAGCTCCCAATGTCTTCAAATCATAGAAACGCCCCTGCTATTGACTACACTAGCCTGACTATACATGCTGACCCCTCCTTTGGTAGTTTCCAAGACAACCAACCACATACAACTCTTAGGAAAATAGATTGTTATTGCTGCTGAATATTATTTGTGCATTCCTCATGATATTTATTTCCATCTGAACATCCATGATGTACATGCAAGTCAAAATAGAATTATTTTTATGTTTCAGACTTAAATGAGAGATGGGTGAGTTCTGAGGAGCTCCTTATGTCCTATAACTCATTCTTTATATTGCAGTTTCTGTTACTGATCTTCTCCTGTTTGAGGAAGGCTGCGTGGGACTATGGCCGTCTGGCTCTATTGATGGAGAATGACAGGTACAGTAAAGCCCTTGCTCTCATCCTCCATTCATACTCCGTAGGTTATAGGTTTGGTATATGAGTTGAGGCAACACTCAAGATCTCCATACCAGACCTATAATATACTGAATATATTGAAAGCATAATTCATGACCACTTGACAATGCTCCTTGATATTAGCTCCCCCTCCTGAGAAGGCATGGTACTGCTCAGGCATTCTCATACTAATAATAGCCATGTCTGCAAATCGTCATATCTAGGAGAACCAAAGTTCCAAAGGCTGGGCCTAATATAGTCTATAGGAGGTCATACAAGAAGTTCTGTAGTGATTCACATGTTGATGATGTAAAGAATATTTGCTGGTGTGTAATGAGGAGCAACCAGGTATGAGGCAAAAGGTATGGCAATTAAATCTGTCAGCCCAGCCCAACTGATTGGCAAACGTACTGCAAATTAAGAAATCATGTGACTAAACTAAAAAGAAATAGAAAATATACAATGAAACAAAGATGAATGATAGTAAAAAGCTTTGGAGCACCTTAAATTAAATTTTAGGACATTTTTGGCTCCATTCATTGAATCAGAGCTCATTCATCACAAAGCCCTGGCAAGATTAGCAAATTTAGGGATGACATGCTAGCAACAAACGCTGACACTACACATCCAAGTATATCGGACCAAATTATGAAAGAATTGTACTTTTGAATTCCGCAAAGTCTGTGTGGAAGAGGTGAAAAAATTCTTTCAACAATGACAAGCCACCGGGGTCTAACAATCTGGATGGAAAATGACTGAGGATAATAGCAGATAATATCGCCACTCCTATTTGCCACATCTTCAATTTAAGCATATTAGAGTGTGTGCCCTCAGGCCTTGGGATAAGCGAAAGTCATTCCGCTACCCAAGAATAGTAACGCCCCCTTTACTGGTTCAAATAGCCGACCAATCAGCCTGTTACCAACCCTTAGTAAACTTCTGGATTTTTTTTGTTTTAACCAAATGGCTTTCTTGCTTTGAATGAGCTGTTACAGAATTGCATTGCTTTACTATAATTAGTTTTTAATCACTTTTTACACACATCACAATCTGTGAGTATCTATTTTTGTTCCAAGATCTCCAATGTTGATACCATAATATTCATAAAGCATTCATGGCACAGACGCACGCGCACACACACACACAGTAGCTCTTTTGGGGGATTCTAATTTTTCTGACTTTTAGGACCTTTTTTTGCTTTCGAAACAGTGAGGTCCAGTCAGTAGTCTGTGTGGTTCTGCAGATTGAGGCTGTGCAACAGCTTACTTCTGCCTGACCTGGAGCTACTCTCCAGTGAGCGTGGGGTTGATTAGTTCTGCCTGACCAGCAGCGGCTCTCTGCTACCCCCGAGTCAGCGACATCTGCCGAGCGGGCTGCCGTCGCGCTAATTCAATTATACCGCTTAAAGTGTCTCGCTGTCAGTGACGTCGCCACGAGAAGCATCACCAAACTTGATCATCACAATGCTTCATTGGATTCCAGGAACCCTGTCTAGCTCCTTTATTTCCCCTCCTATCATTGATATCTCAGCTGCGCTGGAGAACCCTCTGTTTCAGTTTGACTTGAGTTCTAAGAGGAGTACAGGGGCCTGCATAGTAAAGCTATTAGACCCAGCCAACACTATTAGCACTCATGCTGTCTGCCATCTCTGTGCCCACCTGTCTGTGGGAAGGAAAGGATATTAACTTCCCACAGTCACTCAACGCTGTCCATGTGACTGTCTAGAAATCATCCTTCCAAGAATGTGTTTAATGGCTGTTGTCTCATATTGCGCCGACTTGTTGCTCATGCAGTACAGTATCTTCCCTCATGGGATGGCAATCTACATGATAAGCTTCCTTCCCTCCTATTCTGTAGGAAGGAACACATTGTCCATCAATATGATAATCCTGGTATTTCTTCTGTTTCTCAGCCTCACGTCCTTGTTCTACGGAGAGCAGAGTGAGAAGGAGAAGTCCCCGTCAGAGTCCAGCCCTTCAGACTCCGAGACGAAGGACTTGGTGAGTTCAACTGTTATTATGGCTCCAACTCCAGACCGTAGGATCGGTCTAGGGGTATAGCTTATGAAGGGTGACCTTTTTGAGTGAATAAACGTGGGGCACACCTTTTTTCTGACACTTGACCAAAGCACTTGTCCTTAATTGAGTTGATAAAACGTCCAACTGCGCAAACAAAATCTGGAAAGGCGGACAGTTCAGACAATGACTTCATAGACACCTGCGTGACTCGTTAGGGTCACCACCACCATCGACGTGACACACCATGTTTATGATGGCGTAGGACTGACTCAGACATGAGGTCTTCTCCAAGAGTTTGACAGCAGTAAAGTCGTTTATGCCTCAGACTAGACCTATTAAAGCCCCATTATCCTCTCAGCTCGTAGACCTTAATGTTATGCAAATGACAGATGCGTGGCGAGCCAGGCGTGCTGTGCAATGCCTACCACATAGTCTGTCAGCGATTTGTATTTAATAAGCGATCCACTGAATGTTTTATGTCTTTGCTCCATCTCTAGGGCTTCTGCTCTTGGCTTACAACAATCTATCATATGAAGTAAGTGTGAAACTCTTGACCCTTTAACTCTCAACCCCATCCTTGCTTCTATCGTGTTTTATTGCTCTTCTCTTCAATGTTGTCATCCCAAAACGCGAACTCGTGTTATATCTCATTAAGCAGTGAAAACAAAAGAGTGTGTGCTCATGGGATCATTTGTGCCATGATTTACCATGGAGTATTTGCACTTGCTCGAGTCTGACTCACTTTCACTCAACAAATTTAGGCCCGTAAAACAGTGACTTCCTCTGTGTCCATGGTTTCCAAAGTATTATGGTGGAGTTTGGGTGCATCTGGGTGCTGTTTTTAGTCCTTGTGTTAGTAGCTGACTGTATACCTCACCCTGGGATCCCTGGAAAAGTGCTAACCCACCCTGATAGAGCTGTGTGGCCTGGCCTGCCTCCCTGCCGTGTGACCAGCAGGCACCTCCTGTTTTTTCAGAGACAAGTGGGTTCTCAGACCCTCCACTTGGGCTCCCCTTAGCCACCACAGGTTTGGCAGGAGTGGAGTGGCGTAGTTACACTGAGGCATGAGGAGCAGGACCCACAATATAACTACTGTGGAGTAGCTCTGAATCTGTCTCGGCACAGAAGACGATTCTACACTTCCCTCCACAATCCCACACACAAGGTGCTATCTAGAACCTAAAAGGGTTCTTCGGCTGTCCCTGTAGGATAACCTTTTGAAGAACCCTTTTGGGTCCCAGGTATAACCAAAAAGGGTTATGTTATGGGGACAACTGAAGAACCCTTTTGGGTCCCAGGTATAACCAAAAAGGGTTATGTTATGGGGACAACTGAAGAACCCTTTTGGGTCCCAGGTATAACCAAAAAGGGTTATGTTATGGGGACAACTGAAGAACCCTTTTGGGTCCCAGGTATAACCAAAAAGGGTTATGTTATGGGGACAACTGAAGAACCCTTTTGGGTCCCAGGTATAACCAAAAAGGGTTATGTTATGGGGACAACCGAAGAACCCTTTTGGGTCCCAGGTATAACCAAAAAGGGTTATGTTATGGGGACAACCGAAGAACCCTTTTGGGTCCCAGGTATAACCAAAAAGGGTTATGTTATGGGGACAACTGAAGAACCTTTTTGGGTCCCAGGTATAACCAAAAAGGGTTATGTTATGGGGACAACCGAAGAACCCTTTTGGGTCCCAGGTATAACCAAAAAGGGTTATGTTATGGGGACAACTGAAGAACCTTTTTGGGTCCCAGGTATAACCAAAAAGGGTTATGTTATGGGGACAACCGAAGAACCCTTTTGGGTCCCAGGTATAACCAAAAAGGGTTATGTTATGGGGACAACTGAAGAACCCTTTTGGGTCCCAGGTATAACCAAAAAGGGTTATGTTATGGGGACAACTGAAGAACCCTTTTGGGTCCCAGGTATAACCAAAAAGGGTTATGTTATGGGGACAACCGAAGAACCCTTTTGGAACCCTTTTTTCAAGGTGTTTTTTCAATTTATTTTTAATTTCACCTTTATTTAACCAGGTAGGCCAGTTGAGAACAAGTTCTCATTTACAACTGCAACCTGGCCAAGATAAAGCAAAGCAGTGCGACACAAACAACAACACGGAGTTACACGTGGAATAAACAAACGTACAGTCAATAACACAATGGAAAAAAATCTATATACAATGTGTGCAAATGAGGTAAGATTAGGGAGGTAAGGCAATAAATATGTAATTACAATTTAGAAATTAAACACTAGGGTGATAGATGTGCAAGAAGATATACTTGGGTGCAAAGGAGCGAAAAAAGAATATGGGAATGAGGTAGTTGAATGGGCTATTTACAGGTGAAATGATCTGTGAGCTGCTCTGACCTCTGATGCTTAAAGTTAGTGAGGGAGATATAAGTCTCCAGCTTCAGTCATTTTTGCAATTCGTTCCAGTCATTGGCAGCAGAGAACTGGAAGGAAAGACGGCTAAAGGACGAATAGGCTTTGGGGGTGACCAGTGAAATATACCTGCTGGAGCGCGTGCTAGGGGTGGGTGCTGCTATGGTAACCAGTGAGCTGAGATAAGGCGGGGCTTTATCTAGCAAAGACTTATAGATTACCTGCAGCCAGTGGGTTTGGCGACGAATATGAAGCGAGGGCCAGCCAACGAGACCATCCAATTTGCTGAGTGTTGGAGGCTATTTTGTAAATGACATCGCCGAAGTCCAGGATCGTTAGGATAGTCAGTTTGACGGGGGTATGTTTGGCAGCAAGTACATGCTGTCCCCTGTAGTCCCCTTCTCAACAACACACTGCTTCTTTCTAACTCTGGGTTTAGTCTCTTTAGGGTGAGTTTAAATCCCAGCCTGCTGATTCTGCCACCCTGGGAAGATCCTCTCTCTGTGTCTCTCCAGGGATGATGAGATCAGGAGTAAATGTGGCATCGACGCTACAACCTACCTGTCCTTCCAGCGCCACATCATCCTGCTCATGACCGTGGTCTGCCTGCTGTCTTTGGCCATCATCCTGCCTGTCAACTTTTCCGGGAACCTCCTAGGTAATTTAGAGGGAGGCCTTGGCCCGTGTTGGGAGGCCCAGGGATATCCTAAACTGCAGGGGAGGTAGAGGGGCACCTCTCAAGGAGAGACCAGGCCACACATGCATATGCGAACACACAGACACACACACATGTGGGTGGGCTTGCACTCACACACACGTACACCACAGTTATAAACACAAACTGACAGTCTGTCCAGGGACATCCGAAACGTAGGCCACACAGTCAAATGCACACACCGATACAAACACAGACAGACATTGTCTGCAATTTGACTTACTGCTCAATTGAGTTACATTAGTGGTATTTAACTTAGGCCTTCCCCAAGCAAAGTATGAATATGACAACTTTTCCTCCCGACATACACTTTGGTGTCAGAGGTTGTTAGCTGTAATGGATAGTAGAGTAGATGACAGTTGGCAGTTAAATGTTGAGCAAGCTCCCATATAGAATGTAAAGCCAACACGTTTGAGGTCTGGGGGGACCAGGGTTCTCCATAGCCACTTTATTACTGTTGGCTGTCATCTATATGGACCATTGTGTCACCCTGTCATTAAATTAACCAACACCCTTATATCGGTCACCATAGAAACAGTAAATAAATGGAGCGAAACTAAAATAGAGGGTGGAGACGTGACTAATCTCGCAATTTTGTCTTAAACTTTTCACTGAGTTTTTACTAAATTGGATGAGACAATCCTCTGTTTGATCCATTTGCCATCTTAACCATTTAAAGACGAGGGTATTCCTCTTAAAGTGTATTTAAAGTTTGACGTCTCTTTCTTACAAAAAAATGACTGTTACACCAATAACTGTCATGTTTTCTTTTCTGTAGGGGATAATCCTGAGAATTTTGGAAGAACGACTGTGGCTAATCTTCCTGCGAAGTAGGTCAAAGGCCTGGGTCTTTCTGCCAACTTCAAGAAATGTTGCTGAATATCTTGACCATCATGGTTATGCCTTTTCTTTATCTTCTCTTAGGGACAGTTTCCTGTGGCTCCACAGTATCTTTGCTCTGCTCTACTTCATCATCACAGTGCTGTGTATGGCCCACCACTCCTCACGCCTGGAGTACAGGGAGGACGAGAAGGTGTGTGAGGGCTCCTCAAACCTGGCCAAATGCACTGGTGTAAAGTACTTAAGTAGTAATTTAAAGTATTTTTTGGGGGGGTATCTATACTTTACTATTTTATATTTTTGACAACAATTCCTAAAGAAAATAATGTACTTTTTACTCCATATGTTTTCCCTGACACCTAAAAGTACTCATTACATTTAAAATGCTTAGCAGGACAGGAAAATGGTCCAATTCACTCACTTATCCAGAGAACATCCCTGGTCAACTACTGCCTCTGATCTGGTGGACTCAATAAAAACATATGCTTTGTTTGTAAATGATGGCTTCGTGTTGGAGTCTGTAACTAAAAAAAAACAAAAAATGGTGCCCTCTGGTTTGCTTAACATACGGAATTTGAATTTGATTTATACTTTTAATTCTGATACTTAAGTATATTTAAAACCACATACCTTTTAGACTTTTACTCAAGTAGTATTTTACTGGGTGACGTTCACGTTTACTTGAGTCATTTTCTATTAAGGTGTCTTTACTTTCACTTCAGTATGACAATTGGGTACTTTTTCCACCACTGGCCAAATGTGTAATGATTACTAGGTAACAGTCAGGTTACTGTCTCTGAAAACTGAAAGAGACACCGTTTGATGTGTGTAATGCATGGTTACCATCTTACTTTTATTATTGGCAAACTTATTGTTGTTTTTTTTTGTCAGGTGGCCAGGACTCTCATGATCACCTGCATCCCCAGAGAGATCTCTGACCCAGGCCTCATCACAAAACACTTCCAGTAATCTTATGTTTACTTCTCACTTCTTTACGCACTCAGAATAATGCTGATCATAATAAACCTGGTCCCTCTTCCCTCCACTCTAGTGAGGCTTACCCCAGCTGTACTGTCACTGACGTCCGCTTCTGCTTCAATGTACACAAACTGATGATGCTGGACTCTGAGCGGTACAGTAACTATGACAATATAGAGAAGTTAGTCAGTAATCCAATACAATCACTGTTTTGTTGTTTTTTTTTCCTCTGTGCAGATTTGAGTTGTTGTGTTTCAGACGGAAGGCGATGAAGGGAAGGCTGTATTTCGCCACTATGTCCCAGAAGGAGGGGAAGATCATGATTAAGACCCACCCCTGTGCTACCATATTCTGCTGTGATGTGTGCGGCTTTGAGCAGGTACTTTTGTAACAAACGTTTGTGAACCTTGGTCATAGTAATTATGGTGCATTGATTGCGTTTTGCCACTGGATGGCACTAAAAAACTACATTTGATTTGAGCGGCAATGTGCAGTTTCGTCTGTGAATAGAAATTCAATAAAGGACATGACTAGACTTAATGAATAATACTGGTATGTTGCTTTTCAACTCTTTGCAGGTGGATGCAGAGCAGTACTACAGTGAGCTAGAGGAGAAACTGACTGATGAGTTTAATGCAGAGAAGCACCGCATCTCGCTCAAGAGGCTGGGCATCGCCTTCGTGACTTTTCGGGATGAGAGGATGACTGCTGTGTGAGTGAACTATGACCTCTGACATGTTAACTCACTGTTCTGCAGTGCATGCATGGCATGCCAACATGTTACAGGGTTTGATTGAATGTGCTCATGAGTGTGTCTGCCTGTTTTGTGTGTTGTTTCTCCCTACAGTATTGTCAAGGACTACAGCCGGGTTCGTTGCCGTCGGAGACCCAAGCAGTCTAGCATCACCACGGTAGTTCAGTCTCACAGGTGGGGTGTAGGCTATGCCCCAGCTCCAAGCGACATCATCTGGTGAGTGGGGAGGTTATCTGAAAGCAGATCATGGCTTGAAATTCCCTCCCATTTGGTTATCTAAATGTACTTAGGCCGGAATTCAACCTGACGCATATTAACGACTTTTAAAGCTGTTTGCAGAGGTCGTTAATCTGTTACTTTCTCTTACAAGAGTGCCATCTCTAGTCACTGCCATGTGGCCGTTCCACTCAACCATTTAACCATCTTAATTAGATGGATTTTAGAATTATATTTGTGTGGGTTATCTTAGGTGGTGTTTTTATTTTTTACCATGAAATTGTTCATTGGTAGTTTAGTGTATTTGAGATCAGTTCTAAAATGAAGGGTTTAGATGATAACCATCAGCCCCTCTGAGGTCACATAATGTGAGTGTTACATGTGTATGGTGGGATTAGCCGGTGAGGTATCCCCACCACGCGGCGCTCGCTGTTTGCTTCATGCCTCATTGGCTGTGTGTATGGCAGTGTGTGTTTGTGTGGAGGGAGTAGTACTGCTTCCTGGTGCAGGTAGTCTAGACAATTGTGGGGCTCCCGGTCACGGCCGGCTGTGACACATTGCCTCTGCATGTCGCTCTGGGTAACCGACTGTTTCCCTTCTTTAAAAAGGAGTGTGATGTGTCCAACCTGTTATCCACTCCAGAGTAGTCAGTGCGCTGGAGCATACTCCCTCTCACTTTAGGGGTTGCTTTTGTTGTATTCATACTTTGTGGGTTTACACAGTAGTACAGATTAGTGGCGATATGACGTGAAGGCTTTTGGATAGATGAGCATCTGACTTCTTGTTTACTTCTCTGTCTCCAGGGAGAACCTGTCGCTGTGTGGCTCCCGCTGGTGGCTGCGCTTTGTCCTGCTCAATATTCTCCTCTTCCTACTCCTCTTCTTCCTCACCACGCCCGCCATCATCGTCAACACCATGGACAAACTCAACGTCACCCGGCCTGTTGACAGCCTGAGGGTCAGAATTCATTTCAGAATTACAGTGTTTGTGTTGCTGTACCAAAGCAAATAAACTCCAGAATGA
Source organism: Oncorhynchus masou masou (assembly GCF_036934945.1). NCBI lineage: Eukaryota > Metazoa > Chordata > Actinopteri > Salmoniformes > Salmonidae > Oncorhynchus > Oncorhynchus masou. Next base: position 33,796,037 of record NC_088232.1, read on the forward strand.
ACTATATTAAAATGAACTCATGATGTTTTGGTTTCTCCCCATAGAGCCCGATCATCACTCAGTTCTTCCCTACCCTCCTGCTCTGGGCGTTCTCTGTCCTGTTACCCTTCATAGTCTACTACTCTGCCTTCTTCGAGTCTCACTGGACCAGGTAGAGTACTGAACTGCTGCAGGCCCCAGCAGACACTGTCTGACACTCAACCTATGGCCTAGTTCTGTCCCTGAACACCTTCTTCAACAGTTCTCTCTCCTCTCTCTGCGTGCTCTGTCTGCCTGTGCTACTTCTCTAGTCAGGTTGTCATAGTGATCTCTGTAGAGATAATGATATGCACAATGGTCACTATGCACTGAGGAGCAGAATAGCTCTGCATCCGGAGGAGACAACCTCACACGGCACCTATGAGCACCGTCTCTTTACATAACCGCCCCCACCACCCACCCATGTGTTGTGAAGGCGTGGTGTGTGAACGACTTAATGCAAATCAAATGTTTACAGTTATTGGTGTGAAAAGCTCTGCTCGTGGTAATGAGCCAACTATGAAGTCCTTTACATTTGAAATAGTGTGAGGGAGTGCAATTCTAACATATACTGCATGTTCCAAACGTGTTTTGTAACTACATGTCCTCTGTTGTAATGTGGTCTGTGTTGTGGGATCCTCAGATCCAGTGAGAACCAGATCACGATGCACAAGTGCTTTGTACTGTTGGTGTTCATGGTGATCATCCTGCCCTCGCTGGGTCTCTCCAGGTATGAATATAGAAACATATATGCTGACCTAACAGATCATTTATAGTTTCCTGCTATGATCGTTACAGAGATTACACTTGATCCAAGACCCTGTGGTTCTACTCTAATGTACCTGTGGTTCTTTCATCTCTAGTCTGGACCTGTTCTTCAGGTGGCTGTTTGATGTCAATTTCCTGGAAGACAAGAATATCAAATTTGAGTATGTTTAATTGTTCTGCCCTCTAATGCCATGGTACCATATGCTTAGCGGGCATTGAAACAACTGCCATATACAGCGAACATGCGCCTAGGCTTTGCTTCCTCTCCTCTGTGTGCAGGTGTGTGTTCCTGCCTGATAACGGAGCGTTCTTCGTGAACTACGTGATCACGTCCAGCCTGATTGGCACGGCCATGGAGCTGCTGCGTATCCCAGCTCTGATGGTGTATGCGCTGCGTCTCTGCTTGGCCAAGCCCGGGGCCGAGCGCATCCACGTCAAACGGGTGGGAGGAGCAGTATTTGACTGTTATTTGTGTGAATTATTGATGTAACTTTTCTTTTCAAGTGTGTTTTGTCGGTCTCTCCAGAGCCAGGCCTATGAGTTCCAGTTTGGTCTGCAGTATGCCTGGACCATGTGCATCTATGCTGTTAGCATGACCTACAGTATCACCTGTCCCATCATCATGCCCTTTGGTGAGTGTGTGTTTGTGCGTGCCCCCTCCTCCCTGTGTGTGTCTGCTCGGTGTGGGGTGGAAGCCTCTCTCCTGCTACTGTAATGTTGGTCACCTCTGCTGCCAGCCTGGTGCAGACTGTGTGAAGTGAATGTGCTGTAGTCCCAGACACTCAGACACAGCGAGCTGGGAGCCAGACGCCCACTTTACTCCTGTCTCTGCCCAGAGCCGCAACAATCCTTTATTTACTACTACTCTCCAGGCCTTGACACATGCCTTCCACATTGTATCAGTCCTGGGCTCAACTGCATGCTGTCTTTAACCTGTGATTCACTCTGTAGCCCAGAGTTGGTCAGTTCCAACTAAATTCTGAAGTCAACTGACAGGAATGGGAGTTGAATTGACCACAACTATGCTTTAGACAGAAGTTAACAATATTATAATAGGTGATTGGCTGCATATGTCCTCATCAGTCAACTCTGTAATGTCTGTCTCTCAGGGCTGCTCTACCTGATCCTGAAACACATGGTGGACCGCTACAACATCTATTATGCCTACGTGCCCACCAAGCTCAACCAGCGCATCCACACTGCAGCCATCAGCCAGGTCATCGTGGCGCCCATCCTCTGCATGTTCTGGCTCCTGTTCTTCTCCGTGCTCAGACTGGGTGCGTACTTCCTGTTACCGTAGTCTATCAAACGGACCA